>NC_090265.1:1806203684-1806510351 GCF_040414725.1 Anabrus simplex
TATTCCGTGCCTAGTTTCGTAGGAATGCTTGGCTACTGCTGAAATATCTGTGTTTTGGTTCTTGGTGTGACGGATATGTTCTTTTAGGCGGGTGGAGATCAGACGTTTTGTCTCACCTACATAACAAGCTCCGCAGCTACATTCAATGTGATACACTCCAGGGGCCTGTAATTCTATTGTGTCTTTTACTGGTGGTAGATAACGGGCTAGCTTACGGTGAGGTTTATAGATAGTTTTTATGTTGTATTTGTCCAGTATCTTGCCGATCCTGTCTGTAGTGTTTTTAATGTATGGCAGTATCGCTGTTTTCTGGCGGGTCAGTTCTTCTTTCCCGTTGTTTTCTCCTGCGGCGGTCTTTTCTTTCTTCTCTTCTGATTTTTTAAGGACTCGTCGGATGTTATTGAGCGAGTAGCCATTTTTCCTAAGGGTTTCCGTGAGGTGTTCTTTTTCTTCCTCGAGGTGCTCTGCGTCCGATATCGCTATGGCCCTGTTTACTAGTGATGTTAGGACAGCCTGCTTTTGTGATGGGTGATGATGAGACGAGGCGTGTAGGTACCTGTCTGTGTGAGTGGGTTTCCTGTATACTGCGCGACTCAGCGTCCCATTGGGGTTACGTATTACTAGCACATCCAGGAACGGTAGTTTTCCGTCTACTTCTATTTCCATGGTGAACTGAATATTTACGTGTATGGAGTTGAGATGGTCGAGAAATAGCTGTAGGTTATTGCTCCCGTGAGGCCAGATTACAAAAGTGTCGTCTACAAAACGGAGAAAACATTTCGGTTTCAGGGCAGATGTAGCTAAGGCTTTCTGTTCGAAGTGTTCCATATACATGTTTGCTATTATTGGAGAGAGTGGCGACCCCATCGCGGCCCCTTCAGTCTGTTCGTAGAACTCCCCGTTGAAATAGAAGTAAGTGGCGCTAAGGCATTCTTTAGCTAGTCTTGACAGGTCTTCTGGAAGTTTCTGATCTAATAGCGGAAATACTTCTGTTAGCGGCACCTTGGTGAAAAGTGACGTGACGTCAAAGCTTACTAATAGGTCCGTACTTTCAATTGATTGGTCCTTAAGGAGCTGGATGAAATGTCGGGAGTCCTTCACGTAGGTTTCAGTGTTTCCTGTATGTGGCTGAAGTAGTCCAGCTAGGTAGCGGGCGATCTCGTGCGTGGGAGAGCCTATAGCGCTCACGATAGGTCGCAGAGGTATGCCTTCTTTGTGGATTTTAGGCAGGCCGTACAATTTTGGAGGTATCGGGTCCGAGGATATCAGTTTCTTCTGTATTTCGGCTGGGATACTGGAATTTTTTACTAGTGTGTGGAGTTTGTTCTTAATGCGGTTGGTAGGGTTCCTAATTTTCCTGTATGTAGAATCGGTGAGTAATTGTTCTATTTTCCGAGTTACACGGGCCGCAACCCCATTACATAACAGCGCGGGCAAGCCCCCACTACCTGGCTGTGACATAAACTTTCCAGAAGCCTCGCGAGACAGCCAGGGCTTACGCCAGCCAGATAGGCTAGGATATAAAAGGCCAAGATCAAGGCCACTCTAGTAGTGTAACTCTGCCTGGGAGACTGATTACCTCGGATCGAGTAGGGGTATTTCAGTCGCCTTGACAATGAATACTGCAATGTATTCGAAACGTCGGCAAACTGTACGTGATATGCGTACAAGTACAACACGGTTCAACCCGGAAAATAAATTAAATAATTCTTCACACCGTGGAAGCTTCACTTCTAAGATACGAAACCTTTACGGGGAGGATATTCTCAAAGCTACTAGGCAGTTCGACAACCTTCGGAAGAAAATGAGTAACTACCTGGCTCGACTCGCCTTTCTGAAACGCTGTAGGGACAACAGCATTATACCAGCATGTGTGAGACTGAAATATCACACCAAGAACCGACGGACTGACCGTATTCTTCATGAAACCAGCATAAAACTCCTCAGAGAACGGATCAGTGACACAAGACAGACTCTGGACTACCTCAACAATAAATTATTTCATCTCCACCTGCAACTTGCTAGCACTCTGTCGCTCAATGATTGGACCACGTTAGACAGCATTAGCAACACACAATCCCAGCGTACACTGGAACTAGCCACTGCCAAGCAAAACAAGAAATTCAACCGCCTCTTACAAAAACAGAAACCGAAACCACCTGCTCCACTGAAGAAGAATGTAATAGTAAACCTCACAGATAAGCCACTCAGTGAACCCACTACCTCGGTCTTGAGAAAAGGACTCAACTACGCAGTAGCTCCGAATAGTATACCGGTAGAAGAAATAATTAGCAAAGTAGAAATTGCAATCCGGCACCTTCCTACCGAATCTGCAGAGGAGATCAGACAGGATGTATCATGTCTACTGAGATCCGCTAAGCCGCCGCCATCCAATTTGACTAAAGAAGAAATTCATGCCCTAAAAACACTACGTCAAGATACGGAAACAATTATCCTACCCGCAGACAAAGGCAACGCTACGGTGATAATGACACGCACAGACTACACTTGGAAAATAGAACAATTACTCACCGATTCTACATACAGGAAAATTAGGAACCCTACCAACCGCATTAAGAACAAACTCCACACACTAGTAAAAAATTCCAGTATCCCAGCCGAAATACAGAAGAAACTGATATCCTCGGACCCGATACCTCCAAAATTGTACGGCCTGCCTAAAATCCACAAAGAAGGCATACCTCTGCGACCTATCGTGAGCGCTATAGGCTCTCCCACGCACGAGATCGCCCGCTACCTAGCTGGACTACTTCAGCCACATACAGGAAACACTGAAACCTACGTGAAGGACTCCCGACATTTCATCCAGCTCCTTAAGGACCAATCAATTGAAAGTACGGACCTATTAGTAAGCTTTGACGTCACGTCACTTTTCACCAAGGTGCCGCTAACAGAAGTATTTCCGCTATTAGATCAGAAACTTCCAGAAGACCTGTCAAGACTAGCTAAAGAATGCCTTAGCGCCACTTACTTCTATTTCAACGGGGAGTTCTACGAACAGACTGAAGGGGCCGCGATGGGGTCGCCACTCTCTCCAATAATAGCAAACATGTATATGGAACACTTCGAACAGAAAGCCTTAGCTACATCTGCCCTGAAACCGAAATGTTTTCTCCGTTTTGTAGACGACACTTTTGTAATCTGGCCTCACGGGAGCAATAACCTACAGCTATTTCTCGACCATCTCAACTCCATACACGTAAATATTCAGTTCACCATGGAAATAGAAGTAGACGGAAAACTACCGTTCCTGGATGTGCTAGTAATACGTAACCCCAATGGGACGCTGAGTCGCGCAGTATACAGGAAACCCACTCACACAGACAGGTACCTACACGCCTCGTCTCATCATCACCCATCACAAAAGCAGGCTGTCCTAACATCACTAGTAAACAGGGCCATAGCGATATCGGACGCAGAGCACCTCGAGGAAGAAAAAGAACACCTCACGGAAACCCTTAGGAAAAATGGCTACTCGCTCAATAACATCCGACGAGTCCTTAAAAAATCAGAAGAGAAGAAAGAAAAGACCGCCGCAGGAGAAAACAACGGGAAAGAAGAACTGACCCGCCAGAAAACAGCGATACTGCCATACATTAAAAACACTACAGACAGGATCGGCAAGATACTGGACAAATACAACATAAAAACTATCTATAAACCTCACCGTAAGCTAGCCCGTTATCTACCACCAGTAAAAGACACAATAGAATTACAGGCCCCTGGAGTGTATCACATTGAATGTAGCTGCGGAGCTTGTTATGTAGGTGAGACAAAACGTCTGATCTCCACCCGCCTAAAAGAACATATCCGTCACACCAAGAACCAAAACACAGATATTTCAGCAATAGCCAAGCATTCCTACGAAACTAGGCACGGAATATCATTTGACAAGACCAAGATCCTAGCAGCTATCCCTTGGAATTTGGAAAGAAAAATCCGCGAGGCTATCGAAATCAAGAAACATCCGAATAACATAAATTTAGAAGAAGGATACAAAATCAGTAATTCTTGGATGCCCATCATTCATAGTTTAAGACATACAGACCACAACATAAACACACGGGCCGCAACCCCATTACATAACAGCGCGGGCAAGCCCCCACTACCTGGCTGTGACATAAACTTTCCAGAAGCCTCGCGAGACAGCCAGGGCTTACGCCAGCCAGATAGGCTAGGATATAAAAGGCCAAGATCAAGGCCACTCTAGTAGTGTAACTCTGCCTGGGAGACTGATTACCTCGGATCGAGTAGGGGTATTTCAGTCGCCTTGACAATGAATACTGCAATGTATTCGAAACGTCGGCAAACTGTACGTGATATGCGTACAAGTACAACACGGTTCAACCCGGAAAATAAATTAAATAAATGTGATTGTATGTGTATTCATCTTCTATTCACTGTCAGCTGTACACATATAAACACAATTGACCTTGCCTTCTGTTAGTGTCGTAGAGCAACATTACAAGGTATTAGAATCATTCCGTACTGACAGTTTTCACTTTACAAAGGAAAAAATAAATGTATTCTCGTAA
Organism: Anabrus simplex; assembly: GCF_040414725.1. Taxonomy (NCBI): domain Eukaryota; kingdom Metazoa; phylum Arthropoda; class Insecta; order Orthoptera; family Tettigoniidae; genus Anabrus; species Anabrus simplex. The sequence continues at coordinate 1,806,208,241 of NC_090265.1, forward strand.
TTCAATACTAAACATAATTCCATCATTAGATGGAGCAATAAAATTCAAACATATTTCTGCTTTTTTGAGCCACCTTCAGTGAAATAAGAGGGTTAAAGTAATCTACATAATACAAGCTAAAAATGTGCTAAAAACAAAAGAGACATAACCGGAATAAAAACAATATCAATATACAATATTTACATCATTAGATGGAGCAATAAATAATTTGCTGAGACAAATTCAGTGAAAAAAAGGTTAGTACAAAACATAATTGAATCCAAAAAGTGTGCTAAAACTAAGAAGAAAAGAAAAGAAAATGAATGATATAGACAGAAACGAAACAGAAGTGCTTATGGTGAGATTGCGGACCGCTTAGTCTAAAATTTTTAGTTTGATAATTCAAAAACAGGACGAAATCACTGTGTTGAAAATTCAGGCTGACAGTCTGTCTTTGTAGAAACACCATCACCACGAATGGCTAGGAGGGGAGGGAGAAAGCTTGAGAAATCAAGTTTGAGAGGAGACAACATGCCAGGTGAAATGTATGTGATATGTGATGGAAAAACGTTGATGAATTTAAAATTCTAGAATAGCGGCATTCTCAATTTCTTCTCAATTTAGCAGTCCCGCTCTCGAAGATTGTTTGCAATGTTGGCTAAGTGTATTTGCCTTATTTTAAATAGTCGGGAGGGCAGCGACAAAATTGAGCACCCGCGTCAATTTAGATCAGTTTATGAACTTTTCTCACAATGTAAGTTTAAAGATTTCTTCACACCCATTTCACATTTTTTACTTATCAGCTCAAGTTTCTCACACAATTTGTTTTTTCCATTACAGATTGGAACTTCATTGACGGTTTCCACTATGGTCACATACAGTTTACCATGCACCTGTTACTTCTCTAACGCAGCTTCTCAATTTTGTCGCTGCCCTCCTGACCATTTAAAATAAGGCAAATACACCTAGCCAACATGGGAAAGAATCTTCGAGAACAGGACCGCTAAATTGAGAATGCTGGTATTCTGAAATTTTAAATTCACTGGCATTTTTCCATCACCTACCACATACATTTCAACTGGCATGTTGTCTCCTCTCAAACTTGGTTTCTCAAGCTTTTTCGCTCCCCTCCTAGCCATTCGTGGTGATGGTGTTTCTACAAAGACAGACTGTCAGCCCGAGTTTCCAACACAGTGATTTTGTCTTGTTTTTGAATTGTTATCAAACTAAAATTTTTAGACTAAGACGTCTGCAACCTCATCATTAGCACTTATGTTTCGTTTTTGCCTGTATCATTTATTTTCTTTTCTTACTAGTTTTAGCACACTTTTTGGATTCAATTATGTTTTATATTAACTTTTTTTTTACTGAATTTGCCTCAGAGAGTTATTTATTGCTCCATTTAGTGATGTAAATATTGTACATTGTTATTGTTTTTATTTCAGTCATGTCTCTTTTGCTTTTTCTTTTGTTCCTTCATTATATTTTTAGCACATTTTTAGCTTGTATTATGTAGATTACTTTAAACCCCCTTATTTCACTGAAGATGGCTCAAACGAGTCGAAACATGTTTGAATTTTATTGCTCCATCTAATGATGGAATTGTGGTTTGTATTGAATTAGGAGGATACATTTAACTTTTCCTTTGTAAAGTAGGGCAATATGCAAGCCAGTAGTGATGGGACATTCTATTCATTTTACTGAATCGATTAATTTGATTCCGTTCACGTTACTGAATCGATACAGTGATCCGATTCACGGCACATTAGTCACCGCCCCTGCTGCATTTGTGTAGTATGTACTGGTAAGACAGCAGCAACAGCATTCAGTGCTCGCAGCTGCCATCTGGTCTTCATACTATGAACTCCTTTCTTAGAAAAAAATGCTAGTCACTCTAATACATCGAAGGTTTCCGGCGATGCAGGATGGGAAAGGTCTAGGATTAGGAAGGTAGCAGCCATGGCCTTAATTAAGGTACAGTCCCAGCATTTCCTGGCGTGAAAATGGGGAAACTACGGAAAACCATCTTAACGGCTACCGACGGTGGGATTCAAACCCACCGTCCCCTGAATGCAAGCGCATAGCTACACGATACTAACCGCACGTCCAACTCGCTCAGCCATTTTTGAAAATATGTATTTTTCTATCAGCTGAGGATTTTTTTAAATCGTCATATTTTGTATAGACTACCCGAGACGTACAGTAGCCCGCTGGTTTTCTGATTCAACGTACTGTTGGTTAAGTTATTGCATCAGTCGGCTCACTTACTGTCCACATGACTGAAGTCTTGTGCAATGATGTGACATATGAACTGAGAGAATACTGAGCCGTTCTTCCCAATATAAAACTTTTGAGTGGTCATGAGCATGACTCATAGTCATAGGGCAGGCTAGAGTCAAGTTTAATTGTCAAATGTCAACTAAGTTATAATACTAAGATTCATTAAACTAATGAATAGTATAACCTAATAGCCTACCTACTTACTGGCTACTTCACAATTATGTTCTGACTACCTTTTTAACACTGGATATAAATCCATCTATTATTTAAACTTCCCCGTAAGAAGAGGACAGTGAATGCAAGTGGGTATTATTTTCAAATGAGCTGAGCTCGGGAGTCCATTATAGCATACAATTCTTTCAGTGTACCATGACTCACTGTATGTCTTGCTGCAACGGAAGCTCGGCTCTTCACCAGTGTCCAGTGTGCCGGTAAGGAACCGTGTGTATCTTGTGTCTCACTAAGCCGTGCTCCTTCACGATTCTTTCGGTGTGCCATGGGTCACTGTATGTCTCGCTGCAGTGGAAGCTCGGCTCTCCGCCAGTGCCCAGTGTGCCGATAAGGAGCCGTGTGTATCTTGTGTCTCACTGAACTGTGCTCGTTCACGATTCTTTCGATGTGCCATGATTCACTGTCTCGCTGCAGCGGAAGCTCGGCTACCCGTCACCGTCCAGTGAGTGCACCACTCAGCACTGTCCGCTGGGAGTAAGCTGAATCGTGTGCCGTGAGCTCGCTGTTTCTGTGAATCGATTCACTTGGACACTTCAATGAATCGATATACTGCTTCGAATCATGCATTCAGCAACCAACACTACAAGCCAGTTGAACAACCTCCAAACTGGGTCATTACCTTTCTCATTCCTCCAATGACAAATGTGATTGTATGTGTATTAATCTTCTATTTACTGTCAGCTGATCCAAATAAATTTGAAGTTGCCATGTCTTCGACTTCTGTTATGCTAGTAATTATCATTGCATAATACTTGATGCAGACACAAACTATTACGTTTCTTTCGATTTGTTATAAAAACTGCATTTCACTTGAAGATTTTTTTTTTGCTAAGGGCTTTACGTCGCACTGACACAGATAGGTCTTATGGCGACGATGGGATAGGAAAGGCCTAGGAGTTGGAAGGAAGCGGCCGTGGCCTTAATTAAGGTACAGCCCCAGCATTTTCCTGGTGTGAAAATGGGAAACCACGGAGAACCATCTTCAGGGCTGCCGATAGTGGGATTCGAACCTACTTTCTCCCGGATGCAAGCTCACAGCCGCGCGCCTCTACGCGCACGGCCAACTCGCCCGGTCTTGAAGATCTTGACATATTTATTCTGCTCATTTAAAAGAATGATGTTCAATCAATTAAAACTGCCTAAATAATTGGGCAAATACTGTACTCATATTCTTTAAACCTATAATTTAAGGATGTTTTTGTGGGGGTTACACTGAACTTTTAGTCATGAAGGAGAAGTTTGAGAACCTCTGCTATATAGCACTGGCAGCTCATCACAACTATTTTTACTTTCACGAGCCTTGTACAGAAAATGTCTAAAACTCAGGTCATGAAGAATCTTCTCATGGATCCAGCGAGACATGAACAACAAATGAACCATAAGCAACTGAGTTATTGAATAAAATGTCATATCTGATGATGGTTATCAGATACGAGGCAGTGGGAAAGAAGTCCAATACGAGGGCTATGCCGAAAGTTGTTAGCAGAGTGTGAGAAAAATTTTTTATTTGCGAAACAACAATTACAACTTTTCAAAATACTTTCCATTAGCACGTATACATTTTTCCATTTTCTGAAACCACTTAGAAAACGTTTCAGTCCAAGCTTCTTTCGGGATGTCACTCAGTGCACTCTCGTTCAATGCAATGGCCTCTTCATCTAATGAAAACTGCTGCCCACGTATTTTTTCCTTGGTCTTAGGGAACAGAAAGAAATCACGAGGCCAGGTCAGGTGAATGGGGGGGATGAGGTAACACTCGCACTTTTTCCCTTTCCAAAAAGTCCATTGTTCTGGCAGCCCTGTGTTCAGATGCATTGTTGTGATGCAGCAGAAGGTGCCCACTCTTAGACTTTGGGTGCTGTGACCTCCAAGTGGCGAGGACTTCGGGGAGACAGTCATTCACATACCATTCAGCATTGACTGTGTCCAAGGTCACAGAGGTGAAAGGCCCCATTTTCGTAAAAAGAAAGTTGCCACCATCTTTCTGGAGCTCCGACTTCGTCGAACTTTTGTGGGGGGTTCCTCCCCTGGAAAGCACCACACAGAAGACTGTCTCTTCATTTCAGGGTCATAACGGTAGACCCATGTTTCATCACCTGTGACGATAACGTAGGTGTCTTCGGACAGCCCTCCATTGAAGTTTTCTAGCATGAAATGACGCCAGTCCACTCTCTCCTCCTTTTGGCTTTCTGTCAGGAAATGTGGCACCCAATGGGCACATCTCTTGGTAAGGCCTAAATAATCATGAACAATGGTCTGCGCTGCTCTTGACCCAATATTTAAGGTCCCTTCAGTGTCACAAAATGTAAGATGTGGATCTGCTTTGATCATATCCCTCACAGCATCAATGTTTTCTTGAGTCACAGCTGTTGCTGGGCGACCGGGACGAGGTTCATCTTCAATTGACTGCCGACCAATTGAAAACTCGCGAAACCAATTTCAACTGTGGCTCTAGAAGGGGCAGCCTCACAAAAAAATGCACAGCAAAGAAGAATGGCATTCTTCGGCACTTAATTTCTTTTTATAATCATAAAAATTCATTGCTTGAAAATCGTGGCGCGACAGATCCATCTTGCACCGTGTCTGACCTAGCACTGCCTGTGCTTTCTTCCCTCGCTGTGGAGGAACTACCGCTAGGAGAGGTTGCGTGCACATGTTCCAAGGTCGAAAAACATCGCTCTTTCGAATGAAAATAATCCCATTGTCCTCAGAATTACAGTTTACGCGCTGCCAAAAACTTTCGGCATAACCTTCGTACGGTCAAGGACCCTCCAATGTCTGCATGTCATGTGCTAGCGAGCAATTACCTCAGCAGGCCAAGGTATGTGTTACAGGGCTTCATTAGGATGATATAATGTGCAAGCTGGACCATAAGAAAGCGAGATAGCTCTAAATATTGCGTATCCCTTGGACAGCCAAGAAGACGAGAGCACTCATTACAAGATTATAGCTGTCATATTTTGGAAACATTATGAGACGCTCTGATTCATTGGAAAAACAGATTATGCTTGGGAAGGTGGAGGATGGATAGACTCCATCAAATCCAACATGAAACATGTGGAGGCAGTCAGTCACCAGGAGTCACCTGATTATCATCATCAAACATGACAAACTGACATAATGAACATACCTGCCAAAACCAAGCTACTTGTTTACTGTTCCGTGTATAATGACGATAGATGGCATTTCTCTGCCAATCATCCACATCTATTTCTTGCATACCGCAGAGCATGAGCTCAAGTTCTCTCTCGTCAAAGTACTTGAGCCATTCTAAGGGAACAACCTCATTAAAGCCATCTAAGAATGCTTTGGTTTGGTCCTCAATTCCACGAGTCATACGCCACTCTGTCATCAGTCTGAAAAAATAAAATACATATGGAAATTATTCTAGCAATTACATAAAATAAACTGGAGTTCTTGGTCCAGATAAGACTTAGAGCTCATATATTATTTCACAAAATAAAATGAAAATAGTTCAATGAACTACTGAAGGTATATACAATGGAACCCAAATTTTGATACATTGCATTTTACATTCATCCATGAAAAGATCCTTGGTAGGAAACACGGTAATGTGGTTGGTCTTATGTATCTTGGGAACCACGTGCAATGTGGGAGGGAATAAAGACTTGCAAAGAGGTTTCAGATGTGCTCAGAGTATGAGGTTAAGTTTCTGTCCGTCCATCTGTATATCCTGGAATGGATGTACCTGAAAACGGCGCTGTCCTGTTTTGTGTTTATACTATTCTATACATGACCTGATTAGTCACTTATTTGTTCCTTGCCATAACTTACACTGCCCTTTCTGTGGGTCTAGCCTTTACCACCAGCAGTGTCTCTTTGTTTCTCCTGTCTTAACTTCCCACAGTGACATCTGTATAGATAGACCAGCCTCCCTTTGATGAGTACCCTCTAGATGACAAGCAGAAATCAGCTTGTCGGGGACAGAGGAAATGGAGATTGTCCCTGTCGCCTTTTCCACTGCTCCCCTTCCAATTCTGATTTGCCCTCAAGTTCCTAACTATCCACAACAGCTGAAGGGACCTGGACATGAATCAGTATGTTTTAAGGCTAATACCGCTATTCCCACAATAACCAAACTTGGCTTGTAACAACATCTGACATAGTTTATTAACAATGAGACCTGTATAGAATCTCTATGATGTGGAAAGTGTTTGTAGAATATTTTATTTGCGAACCATTTTTTGTTGTTGGTATACTTACTGTATGATGTGGAGTTTTGTGGTAGAATATTTTATTCGCATTCCATTTAGCTATCTAACCTGTATGGCGTAAAATATTTTGTAGTATGTTTTATTTGTTCTCCCTTTATCTACTTAAGTAACTACTAGAACAGTCCAGAAAAGGTTGTGACGTGGACTTTCAAAACAGGGTGTGTTGGCTCCTGTCGGTTGTGGATTCTAGAAATATTGGTGAAAAATATCTAATTCCCTCCATGGGAATTTAGAATTTTCCATTCGGAATTGCTAGGCGGGAAATAATTCCATTGTGGAGATTTATCTCCCGTATGCAGTTATCAGACTGTGCCTCTTATAGGCTTCTGATGAACTCATTCAATAAACGGGGTCTAGCAGGGGAAAACTATGGGGGCGGGGGGGGTGCGGGTCCTCTCCCTGGGTTGGTTCCCCTTGGTGGTCCGGCGATCTCTGCGCCAGAGTCAACAATAACTAATGACGTATGTACAACACATACAACCACATTTAAAATCAAGGTATCAATAAATCAACAATAAAAGGCCAAAGGAAAGGAATGAAATAACCTCATCAGCAGCAGCACCTGCATACACCCAGCGTCAGTGGGTAGGGTCTGACCCACAGTCTAATATACACATTTAAATCTAAGAATTTCATTTTTGTCCGTATTGAACTGAGAATGGAAGATAGGAAACTTAAAAGGGTCCACCTTTTCAATAGGCTATTTCCCACATTTTGGCTGAAGATGACGCCAAACAGCGTCGAAACTAGTTCCAAGTGTAAATATATGTTGTAAATAAACTATAACATTTATTTGTATTGAAAAGGTGGACCCTTTTAAGTTTCCTATCTTCTAATATACACAGTTTTCCTATCTTCCAATATACACAGTCGCGAAGCTCGGCCCATTTTATTCATCCATGCGACCCCAGCGCTCCACGTGGCAAGCAAGCTTCTGGTCTACTGAGATGTGTAAGTTGTGTATAATTTGCAAGGTTAGTGTGGGGTAGTTCCATTACAAGTGATTCATTTTCTGTTAAATTAAGATGGTGTTCACAAAAGGAGATGTGTGTAGTGCAGTTAACTGTTCCAATAACAAGAAGAAGACACCAGAGCTATCATTTTTTAGGTTTCCTAAAGATGCTGAAAGGTAAGGCAAGCCTTATTGGCTGCGGTTTACATTTTCGTATAATAGACCAATATTGTGAAGATGTATAAATAGAAGTTCAAATAAGTACGTTTTGGTTTGTCAGTTATCCAGAAGTATAACTCAGTGGGGGAAACCCACCCAATTATGAAATTAACCCGACAGTGCACGGGTCACAAAAAGTTACATGAGTAAACGGGTTGGGTCTCACAGACCCATCATCATATTTCTTTTTTATAGTATGCTAATATATTTTTATTTTCAGTATTCATTCCCTCCTATTCCGATAACATCATAGACACATTGCTGTCACAAAACCTTTGATGATTAACACTTACTTAACATTTTACAAAGCAATTCTCTAACCACTGCAAATTTATACACAATATTTTTTTTGATCACAAAATTCAGAACTTATCAAGACAAAATTTATGAAATCGTCATAACCTAATCTTCACGATCCAGAATGTTCACTGGAACATTCAAATTTCAGCTTTACATTCACTGCATACAAATACGGAGGGTTCAAGATACATTTACTTTCTGCACAAACAGCACGAGTAGCGGGTCTTTTCTGACTCTACAGTATGCACGACGTCCTCTTTTATTTTCTGTATTTTCACGCCCTGCTTCTGCCGTCAAGCCAGATATCCTTCTTGCCGTATCGCGAATGCTCTTAGGAAGATATCTTGAGACAGTTCTTTCTCTTATTTGTTCTTCAGTTAGAAGAAACAAGAGTTTCTTCAAAAAAAATTTTCTGTTCCTTGCGTCTGGAGAGTTAGGGTTGTTGGCTCTGAATATTAAATATTCGTTAAAGCCTGTAATATTCAGCAATGCATAGAAGACAACCATTGTCCAACTTATGGTGTTTCGAGCCGTCCTTTCGTCTACACAGGCTACACCACTCTTACCTGAATTATAGAATGTGACTGTTACAAGCTTGCTCTTTCCTTCTATACTTTCCTCAGTTTTATCATCGCTGTGCATCGACGAGAGGAAAACCACAGTAAATTTCATCATCTGATAATGATTCCTCCAATAATGCGGCAACTCGTTCCATATCACGTGGATTGCTGACATCATAACACTCCTTTTTCTTAGACCTACGAAGAAACCAACTCATTAGCCTAGGTCAACCCATTTTCAGTGTCACCTCTGTACTTAAAACCCAAGGAACTAAGGTGGAAGACAGCCAGGCTAGCTAAACCGCGGATTTGGACAAGACGCTAAGTAATAATCACCCTATAATCTTCTTTACGTACACGGTTAATATGGAAAGACTAAAATGCTTATGATAAAAAAAAAAAAAAAAAAAAAAAAAAAAAAAAAAAAAAAAAAAAAAAAAAAAAAAAAACTTACACGACTGCACGGGTTGGGTCTCACAGGCCCACAGAGCACTTTAACTTACCACTGCTCACGTACTAAAGCAATCACTTCCATGTTCGTCTGCAGGAATACTACACCGGTGATAAAAGGAATGTAGCAGAAGGCGGAAGTATGCAGCTATCACCGTCTATCAGAAAATGTTGGAAATACCAGCGCATGGGTCTCACAGACCCAACCCGTGCATTGGCGGGTTAAATAACGTTTTAACCCAATCTTTTCCTCTAAAACGTAGCGATATTTTAATTTTCAGGTGTAGTAAATAGCTTGTAAATAGTAGGAGGGCTGATTTAATGAAGAAAGATATGAATTATTTGTACAATAACATAAAGTTGTGCTCGAATCATTTTGAAGACAGCCAGTTTATGTCAGTCGAGAAGAAGAAATTAGTGTGAAATGATGTTCCAACTGTATTCGAGATTCCAAATAAACCTCCACGGATTTCCTTAAAGCGAACGTTACTGATTAGAGATGATGGACCCATGTCAAAGAAGAAGAAATTATCTTGTAGGCAGTCAAGAGGTGTTGAGAGAACAGGAGCTGCTATTGGGACAGAGACTGCTTCAGACATCGCACCATCTGTATCGAGTAATCCAGTGGAAGTGTCAGCGGCAGAAGATATACACAAATTGAATGAAATTATTGATAGCCTGAAGAAGAAGTGCAAATATAAGTCATCTGAAGTGGTTTGTTTGCGGTGGAAGTGTAGGGAGGTAAAGAGGTGTACATACACATGCAAATGTCAAGGTAGAAAGCATAAAGTAGCTAGGAAAAGTGTTCTCTTGCACAGAGAAAAACTGAAATGTATAGGTTCTAAATACCTGACGAAGGAGGCACTTAATGTATTGTTACACCAAAGTAGGAAACCCCTAAAAAATAAGTGTGGAGTTAGATGGAATCAGGAAATTAAGTTATTCGCTCTAAACTTGTTATACTGTAGTCCGCAAGGCTACCGATTTCTGGGTCAGTACTTTGATCTCCCCTCAGTACGAACACTGCAGAAGTACATGGAGGGTGTTCGGCTTAAATGTGGATTAAATGAGGGTATTTTTTTAACTACTGAAAGAAAAAGTAAAATCTTTTCCAGAACATGAAAGATTAGTGAATATTTCAATGGATGAAATATCATTAATGTGCAACATGGCATATGATCCTTCTAGTGACAGTATTATAGGGTTTGAATATTTAGGTGATGAACGTACACCAAAAGTTGCAAATAGTGCATTCATTATGATAAATGGGTTTTTTAGCAAGTTCAGGCAGCCGTTATTATGTTGTATTACTCAGGACGGAATAAGTGCCAAGCATTTGAAAAACTTATTTTTACTGTTGTAGATAAACTGAAAGAAATAGGATTGACTGTTAAGACTTGTGTATGTGATCAATGCCCTGATTTTATGGAGTGGAGAAAGTATTTGGGCATTACTGAATCAAAGCCATACATAACAGTGGTGATAACAATATTTATTTCTTTTATGACACACCTCATTTAATAAAAAGTGTTAGGAACAATTTATTTAAATATAATGTAGTGTACAGCTTAGAAAGTGGTGAAGTAGGAACTGCATCTTGGCAATATGTCAAAGACTTGTATGAAAGTGACACTAAAAGGAAAAATATAAACTTGCACCAAAGCTTACAAAAAAATCTGTAGAGCTGCCACCTTTTCCAAGAATGAAAGTTAGTACTGCTTGTCGTGTGTTAAGCCACTCTGTGGCAACAGCTACTGAAACACTTGTGGCAGGTGGCAGTATGTGTCCAGCAGCCTTGCTTACTGCAGAGTTTTGCCAGAAGTCGAATGATTTGATATTTTTAATTGTTATAGTCTTAAAGGTCCTGTTAAGTCATGTCATTCTGAGCATTTTGAAGTGCATCTTGGTCTTAGAGGATTTGTAGAATCTTGGAGATTTGTGGATGCATACAATAAAGATGTAACAAATAGGATAAAGTGTATAAAGGGGTTGAGAATGAATACTGTTGCATTAGGGGTGTTGAAAAATGAATTGCTGGATAGTGATAATAGATACCTATTAACGCGAAAAATAAACCAGGATCGCCTGGAACATTTCTTCTCTATAATAAGGCAGAAAGGAGGGTTTTGTTTCAATCCATCTCCAAAGCAGTTCATTTCTGCATTCAACAGTGCTACATTCAGTCAACTATTTAATAACACTTCAAAAGAGAGTAGCAACTGTGAGGTATTCAGTTGGGACCAATTAATGTTGGACATAAAAAGTGCTCATAAACTTAAATTGTCAACATTATTAAATAGTGTTAATGTTCAGTCAGTTATTGATGTTCCGAATGTCGAACTGTCAAAAGATTTTGGTGAGTTAAATAGCATGAAATGTGTGTTCGGTTACTTGTTAAAACAGTTTCTGTCTGTTCACGATTGTAGTACATGCAGACAGTTTCTAGAAGATAAGACAGATTCTCTAGATGATAGTGTTAAGATTTATTGTCATTTAAAAAATTATGAACATAATAGTGCTTTTGGTGGCCTGACTATGTGTAACGATATGTTATATTCGTTTTTAGGAAAGGCTTTCCTGTATGTTTGAGGAGAATGCTCACAAGCTTCTGTGTGGTACACTGTTCATTAACTCCCTAATGGAAATACCTAATTTTCCACAGGAATGCTGTGAAGGTACTAAGCTGTTGCTACTGAAATTATTTGTGAAACTAAGATTATATTACATCATCAAATTTTGTAATGAAAGTTTTCAGTGCCATAGAAAAAATACGAAGTACCTAAAATTCAGTCATTTAGGTTGCTGAGATCTTAACCAAATTCAGTTCAATAAAGGTCTTTGAAAATGGCTAACCTTAACAAGGCTTTCCATGCTATATCAATAAATAGTCTAGTCTATCAGCATGTTTTGTGAAATTTACTATTAAAATAGTTGTTCAGGTGGCTGCAATACTTATAATTTATGGGGAGGTACAATCAGCTGTTGGGTAGAGAACAGTACCGGCTTGCTGGCCGCTAGTGCACTGGTGTCGTTCCGCTTGTCAACATTTCATTTCATCACTAAGGAGCTTCGTGACTGTGTGTATTAGACTGTGGTCTGACACATCCCACTCTGACGAGTCTAGTGTCAGACCTAAGACGAAATGCTGGTTAACAGAGCAAACGCCTGAAAAGCCTTACATCTGATATGTTCCAGAAATATGTCCTTACTGTCACAGGCGTAGAATGTATTGGAAGTGGAAAGTGTTTATTTGAAGAATTTTATTTGTAAACCTTGTTAAGTAGTTACTTACTGTATGATCTGAAGTGTGGTGATATGTTTTATTTGTATTCCATGTAACGACCTAACCTGTACAGTGTAATATTTTGGTAACATATGGTATTTGTAAATAGTAGATTTTATTTCTATATTTACTGGAACTGTCCAGAGAGTTGTCACATGAATTTTTGAATAGGGTGTGTTGCCTTTCGTTGGTTATGTATTCTAGAAAGTATTTTGTGACTATTCTGGAAATGGAAGATTTGCGATCGTGCGTATTCGAGAAAGTATGTTAACATCGCGACTGAAGTAAGAGTTGTGATTGGTGAATCTGGGTGGCGATAGGCAGGCCCCTGCGTTCTGATTGGCTACTCCAAGGCCAGAATTCCCCTTTTAAAGAGAGCGAGGCAGCATTTCGTGGTCTGTGAGCGGTCTGTCTGCCTATCCTTTATCACTTGATTGTCAGAAGTTTCGACGTCGCCAGTGATGCCTCGCTACCGGGATGGGCCATTTTGGGGTAAGCATTCTTGATTTCCATTCCACCTTAAATTTCCTGTAATGTTCGCTTGCTTTTTCATATAGGAGTCTGCCCTAACCTCACCTAGATTCGCCAATCAATTATTTCTGATGCCTTAGCTTTTCAGCTGGACTTGTCTGTTTGTTTTCGAGGCATTCCCCATTCCTTGTTTCGCTAAAAATGTAAATTGTAGTTTTATGTATTTACCTTGGGGTTTTGCCTCTAGTAGTTCTGTGTCACTTGATGTACGACAGTTTTTGAAAAGTACGTTTAACTTCACTGTAAATTGTAACTAGATGTATAGTTTGTTTGAATCTTTGAACTTGTAGGAAGCTATTATCAAGGAAATTTTAAGTTTGTGTCTCACAGAACAAGTAAGTTGTATTTTACTATAGTTATGTGTCGGTACCTTCCGCATGACTGAATTTGATTACATAAAATCAGCTTCATGGTCCGTATCGCACTTCAATAGATTCACAATTAAGTATTTATTTATTTTCCACCTAGTCGATACAATGATTGCTTAAGGCAATTTAATGGTTAAAAGTGGTACGTTTCGTATATTATCAACATCTTCAGCTACATAACACTGTTTAGATGAAAAATATATAAATTGACAAAGTAATGCTGGACATAGTCACAACGAGAGAAGAAAAAGGATTTTCATTCAAAATACACAGAAAATCCACTTTCACACTGACCACTATCAAGAACAACTCAATCAATCAATCAATCAATCAATCAATCAATCAATCAATCAATCAATCAATCAATCAATCAATCAATCAATCAATCAATCAATACTGATCTGCATTTAGGGCAGTCGCCCAGGTGGCAGATTCCCTATCTGTTGCTTCCCTAGCCTTTTCCTAAATGATTTCAAAGAAATTGGAACGTTACACCCTGAGGCACAGAAAAGATCAGCATATTATAATTACGTTAACAGAGCGTTTAGTATTCCTTTATCCAAATCTGAAAGGAATAAAGAACTGTTGTTTATCCGACAACAAGCCCTCTTGAATGGTTTCAACAATAACATGATTGATAAAATAATTAATACATTTTCGGAGAAGCAACAATCTAAATTAACAATCGAACCTAGTAAAACTGAAAAATACATCAAGTTCACATATAATAATCCACACATACACGTAATAACAAATTTATTTAAGAGAAAAAATTTCAGAATTGCATTTTCCACCAATAACAACATGAAACATAGTATTTTCAACCATGATACAATAAATTTCTCGGAAAAAGATAAATTTTTTGATTCGGGAATATATAAACTCACATGCTCTGAATGCAAGAATACATACATAGGACAATCTGGCCGCAATTTTAAAGTTAGATATTTGGAACATGTGAATGCTGAAAAACATAGAAGATTCTCAGCTATGGGATCACACATGACTGCCACAGGTCATAAATTTACCAACATAGAACAAGACCTGACCTCATAAAAAAATTTAAAAAGGGCAGCTTAATGAACACATATGAAGATCTATACATTCATCTAGACCAGGGATGGCGAACCTTTCCCAACAAGTGTGCCATTTTAAGTCTGGTTTATTATTCTCAACTGTTGACTGTGCCACTTATTATTTTCCTTTAAGGAGTGGTTACAACCTACAAACCCCCACCCCCAACCCGACTTCCTTCCCAAATTCCCAATTATGTTTCATAATATGTTATTTATTTTATTTACTGGCATATTTATTTGTTTGATATATATTTTGTAAATACATCTGATTGCATGTTCCGTGATCGTATTTTGCAAAAAACTGCAAAAAATACATTTTAAACATGTAAGTTTTGAGAATACCTATTATTATTATTATTTGTAAATAAATAATAAGCTCCCATTGTAACACACTTCGTCGTTAAATATTACTACCGGGTGAGTTGGCTGTGCGGTTATGGGTGCGCAGCTGTGAGCTTGCATCCGGGAGCTAATGTGTTCGAGCCCCACGTTCGGCAGCCTGGAAGATGGTTTTGCGTGCTTCCCATTTCCACACCAGGCAAATGCTGGGGTTGTATCTCAATTAAGGACACGGCGGTTTCCTTCTCACTCGTAAGCCTTTCCTATCCCATCGTTGCCATGAGACCTATATCTGTGTCGGTGCGACGTAACACAAATTATTAAAAGACATATATTATTAGATATAAAAATTAAAAAATACTAATATTGCCAAAGGACTTTACTTCCACCATTAGCTTCATTATTTTTCCATATTGTCGTAGTTCGTATGCTCAACAATTTAACTAATTTCTACCTCATCACATTTCTACAAGGAAATCAGACAAAACAGCTATCCTAGCTTGTAAGGTCACATCTATGCTTTCATCAAAACATACAGCATACATCTGGAAGTTATCCAAATTGGCTTTCAATTGCTCCGAAACTTCTTCACTCATTCTTGTTATTCTATCCCTGACAGCAGTTCAGCTGGCTGGCTTTCCTTTCATTGTGTAAATTATTTGATGTTTGTTATGTTTGTTCAAATAATGTATTGGACATCAATAAGGAAGTTTATTTCAAGAACTCACCTTCAGAAAGCGGTTTCCCATGCATGCTGTAATATGCAGTCAGACAGATGGAAACAGCTGCACTGATATTATTCCTTGATCGGAAAGATGATACAAAAGAACTAGGTTGTTTCGTGTAATGTTCGATATTTTGTGACTCGAACTCTCTTCTTTCTTCATCTGGCACGGAACAAACCTTTGAATGATTAGTCTCGAAATGGCGCTTTACATTAAATGTGAGGAATATATCTTCGAACGCAGGCAACACATCTTTCTATCAGTCCGAATTTCCTTGTCCACTGTTTTTGAAAAATCCGGTCACTACCTTTGTTAGTTTCTGTTCTTTTCGGCACCGAAATCATGTTTGCGAGGTCCGTATACAAAACCACCAGAAAACGACACTGTTATCTCACTTGACTTTCGGACCTATCAGTGTAGCAGTGTTGTCATACTGCACGTCCGGATGGAACTAGTATTTAGATTTTCGATACTTATTTCTTACACGCGAAACACTATAAGATGTGTATTGTCTGTGGTACAAGACTTAATATATGTCTTGTTCCACAGACTACACACATCTATTATTATGTTCATGTGGCGTGCCACAGAAATCGTGTTCGCATGTCACCTAGTGACACGCGTGGCATAGGTTCGCCATCCCTGATCTAGACCAACTTGTAAAGAAAAATGATAACCTAAATGAGGCTGTAGAATATAAGAATCCATTATATTATCAAATTCTAGTATATTTGAAAATGCTTGAGAAAGATCACGAAAACAGAATTGGAATTTCTCCACCTACAGATAGCCCTACAACTTATTCCTCCTCAGTTGAAGCTATAGGTGACAGCAAGGAGATTCTTGACACACCTATATCCCCTGCTCCTCCACCTCAGGTGCAAGAGCAAGGAAGAACGCATCATCAATAGTACACCAGACACAAAACTGTGAACGAATGACAGGAGTTACTGTTCCAAATGAAAGCAGGCTTAAAAAGAATTGACAACTAGGAATTAGTTATATTTCATCTGCATTAATAATAAGAGCCACACTGTGATATCTGGATTTCTTCATTTTGACAATTACTTATAAATTGTATAATTTTTCATTTATAAATTGACCTTTTTTCATGAATTATTAAGAAAAGAATATTCATTAGGACATATTCTCTATGGAATATTGTACGAGTGTTTTCTTGACGACTGCTTTTAATTGTAGAAATAATTTATATATTTTCTCTTGAGTTATTTGTTTGTTTTAATGTTGTCAATCTTATGTTAATTTTAAGGACACTTCTTCTAAGCATTACTTTGTCAATTTATATATTTTTCATCTAAACAGTGTTATGTGGCTGAAGATGTTGATAATATACGAAACATGTACCACTTTTAACCATTAAATTGCCTTAAGCAATCATTGTATCGACTAGATGGAAAATAAATAAATACTTAATTGTGAATCTATTGACTGAATTTGTTCGGAATTCATTTGTAAAGTACATTTGTAAATAATATTTTGAAAATTAAGGATCACGGTTGATTATTTCGGAAACTGCAACCTAAGCCATCTCCATGCCCTTGGTAGGTCCCAGCTCCTTCCCACCTTCCTGGTTTATTTTCATCTAGTTGGCCCTACTGACATTTACTAATTTTGTTATCCGGGGAGCTCCGCGTAGTTTCAGCCGATGTTTCACTAAGTGTGTACTGGTTTTTGGTACTGTGTAATTGCACTTCCTTTCCTCCCTTTCTGTGTTTAGTGTAACCACTGAAGTAACGGTTACACTTACTAATTCTGGAAAATGGAAAGTTCACGATTAGTGTCTGTATAATATATAAGTAATAATAATAACAACGTAAACGTTTCCACATTTTCAATACTAAAATATATTCACAAAATTATAAATTACACGGTACTAGTTTCGACCCATCTAGGGGTCATCATCAGCCGTATTGGAGCAAAGATCACTTTTGGCGAAATCCAAAGAAAATGTTATTTTAAAGAATAACAAGTGAAATGAGATGTTATTATGGTAATAGTTAATAATACAAGGAAAGAGGTTTTTAACAAAGAATAAAGTATAAATGGGGTGTTGTAAAAATTATAATCATGGAAATCAGTAAGTTCTTGTATTGAAATGACATATATAAAATTATATATGGCTTAGGAAGAGGGCTTAAGGTGGGGCTGAAGGGTGCGGGAGAAAGTGTAATTGTCTTGGAAAAGTACCTTTGATTAAATTTAGGATTGAGTTTAGGTTGGCTGCATTATTGTTTCTGAGGAAAGTGATAAATAGATCGAAGAGTATGTTGGGTTTCTCTGAGATTTCATTGAGATTGTGACTGGCATTAAAGTATTGGTCTAGGTGTATGTAGTAATTTTCCATTATGTTGAGTAAAGGGCCCTTGTTTGCTCATACGAGGATGTCCATGTCTTGTTCAATATTGGTGAAATTATGGTTATAATCTTGCATGTGTTGGCCGATGGCTGAAAACCTGTTGTATTTTATTGCGTTAGTGTGCTCGTAGTATCTGATAATGAAGTTTCTCCCGGTTTGCCCGATGTAGGTTTTTTTACAGGTGGTACATTTGATCCTATAAACTCCTGATTTTAAAAAACTGCTGGTCTTGTTGATGTGTGAAGTATTGTATAAAACGTTCATGTTCTTATTGTTGGTTTTGAAGGCTATTTTAACGCCTTGTTTCTTAAAGATGTTGGTTAACTTGTAGATATCATTGTTGAACGTGAAGGTGGAAAATGTTAGAGGTTTGGTTATTTCTTTTTTGAGGGTAGTTTTTGGGCGATGTTTGTGTTTATTGATTATCCTTTCTATAAAATGATTGCTGAAGCCGTTGAATTTTGCGATTCCGCGGATTGTGTTGAGTTAGTTTTTTAGATCTTTATTGGACATAGGTATGCTGAAGGCTCGGTGAACTAGGCTGTTGTATGTGGCTCGTTTGTGGGACTGGCGGTGCACTGAATCTTGGCGAATGGTGGAGGCTGTTTGAGTGGGTTTTCTGAAAATTTTATAACTGAAAGAATCTGAGTTTCTAGTGATGGTTAAATCTAGAAAGTTGATTTTTTGATTTGATTCAGATTCTTGTGTGAATTTGATATGAGGATCAATATTGTTGAGTCTTAAGAGGGTGGTGGGTGCGTTAATTGATTTCTCATTCATGATTACAAAGACATCGTCGACATATCTGGCCCAAAAGAGAATGTTTTCGAATTCGTTGTCAATTTTGGTGTATTCGAGGAAGTCCAGGTATATTTCTGCTAAGATACCTGAGGCCGGTGACTCCATTGCCAAACCATTTTGTTGATATATGACATTGTCAAAAGTGAAGAAGTTATTGTCGATGGTAAGTTTTAATATTGTGATAAAGTCTTGTATCTCTAGTTTGCTTAAGTGGCTGTTTTTGTTTAAATTGTTTATAATTATTGGAATTAATTTTGATACTTGTATGCTTGGGCACACGTTTACAATATCGAAAGAGTGGATGGAGTGATCCGGTGGCAAATTGAACTTGTTTAGTTTTTCTACTAGCTCAGATGTGTTTTTAATAGACTTTTTGGATAAGAATTGATAATTTTTTCTTAAGAAACATTGGATGAATTGTGATATTTTGTATAAGGGGCTCGGTCTATAGTTGATAATTGGCCAGATGGGAATTCCGGTTTTGTGAATTTTGGGAAGAGCTTTAGCAGTGGGGAGTCCTGGGTTCATATGTATGAGTTTGGATTTTTCCTGTTCGGTAAATAAAAATGAAGTGTTTTTAAGAGTTTGTTTAAGTAGTTTTTGAATTTTTGGGTGGGGTCTTTTTTGATTATGGAAAATGAGCTGTCTGTGAAAAAGTTTTTTGTTTTTTCAATATATACTTTTTTATCCATGATAACTGTTGCATTGCCTTTGTTAGCTTTGGTTACGATGAGTTCGTTGTCTTTAATTTACTTCTTGAGGGCGTATATGCGCTTTTGTTCAGCAATTTTTTCTCTATTATTGAGGTTATTTGCGGGGTTGGTTAAATTGGGGAGGATATCAGTCAGTTTCCTTTTAACATCGGTTCTAACCTCATTTTGCGTGTCTTCCGGCATTTTGCTGATGGCTAGCTCTGATTCTGTGATCATAGTAGCGGCTATGTTGAGGCTGTTCAAGTTTGGCCAGTTGTGTTTCGGTCCTTTGGATAAAGTTAAGTGTTCACTTTCACTTAAGGGCGTGTTAGATAGATTTACAACAGCTTTTAGCCTGTTGAGTTTATTCTCCAAATTTGACTGTTTTTTGGCTAGTTCGTAGAATAATTTGTTCTCTACTTCTTGACAGAATAGTGTCCATTGTGCGTTTGAAAGTAGTTTAGTTGCTGCGAGGTGAGTGTCGTATAATTTCTGATTCAAAAAAGATTTCTTCCTGTACAAGAATTTAATTTCGTCTCTTAACCATATTTTGTTTGTTTTGTTTTGAGTTTTGATGGTTTGAGGTGAAGTCTGATGTTTCTTTTTATTTCTTCTTAGAAAATTAGGTGTCAAGTTAAGTGATATACATTGCTTTAGGAAATCGATGTCTTTGCGTAATTTGGCTATCTTTAATTTTAGGCCTAGATATTGAAAGGCTTTCTGTTTTGCCTGGTAAGCTACATCATTAATGGTTATGAATTTCATGTTTTTAGTCCATATTGAACTGAGAATAATATATAAGTAATAATAATAACAACGTAAACGTTTCCACATTTTCAATACTAAAATATATTCACAAAATTATAAATTACACGGTACTAGTTTCGACCCATCTAGGGGTCATCATCAGCCGTATTGGAGCAAAGATCACTTTTGGCGAAATCCAAAGAAAATGTTATTTTGAAGAATAACAAGTGAAATGAGATGTTATTATGGTAATAGTTAATAATACAAGGAAAGAGGTTTTTAACAAAGAATAAAGTATAAATGGGGTGTTGTAAAAATTATAATCATGGAAATCAGTAAGTTCTTGTATTGAAATGACATATATAAAATTATATACGGCTTAGGAAGAGGGCTTAAGGTGGGGCTGAAGGGTGCGGGAGAAAGTGTAATTGTCTTGGAAAAGTACCTTTGATTAAATTTAGGATTGAGTTTAGGTTGGCTGCATTATTGTTTCTGAGGAAAGTGATAAATAGATCGAAGAGTATGTTGGGTTTCTCTGAGATTTCATTGAGATTGTGACTGGCATTAAAGTATTGGTCTAGGTGTATGTAGTAATTTTCCATTATGTTGAGTAAAGGGCCCTTGTTTGCTCATACGAGGATGTCCATGTCTTGTTCAATATTGGTGAAATTATGGTTATAATCTTGCATGTGTTGGCCGATGGCTGAAAACCTGTTGTATTTTATTGCGTTAGTGTGCTCGTGGTATCTGATAATGAAGTTTCTCCCGGTTTGCCCGATGTAGGTTTTTTTACAGGTGGTACATTTGATCCTATAAACTCCTGATTTTAAAAAACTGCTGGTCTTGTTGATGTGTGAAGTATTGTATAAAACGTTCATGTTCTTATTGTTGGTTTCGAAGGCTATTTTAACGCCTTGTTTCTTAAAGATGTTGGTTAACTTGTAGATATCATTGTTGAACGTGAAGGTGGAAAATGTTAGAGGTTTGGTTATTTCTTTTTTGAGGGTAGTTTTTGGGCGATGTTTGTGTTTATTGATTATCCTTTCTATAAAATGATTGCAGAAGCCGTTGAATTTTGCGATTCCGCGGATTGTGTTGAGTTAGTTTTTTAGATCTTTATTGGACATAGGTATGCTGAAGGCTCGGTGAACTAGGCTGTTGTATGTGGCTCGTTTGTGGGACTGGAGGTGCACTGAATCTTGGCGAATTTAATTTTAATTTACATTTAGTGTTCGGTGGTGTTATCATATAGGAGTTTGCCCTAATCGCCACTCTATTGCTCAGATGTTTTAGAAAGCACGTTTACTTTCATTCTAAACTGTATTTGTATCTTGTGTGCCTTCTTACCATCAGAAATCGTATTGCAGAACTCGGATTATGCTAAAATATTTGTGGCTAACTTTTTGACCTATAAGCAAAGCTCTTGTCAAACAACATCTAATCTTGCAATCGTAAATTATGTAACTGGATTGTTTGGATAGATGAATTTTGTTCAAAACTCACTTTGTAATGTTCATTTTGAAAATAATATTTTGAAAACAAGAGATCACCGTTGATTTTTCTGGAAACCAGCAACCTTTGCATCTCTATAGCCTTTGGTAGCTTTCCCAGCCCCGTTCCACGTTCCTTGTTTATAGTCGTGTAGATGCCCAACCTGATATTTGTTTGTATTAGGCACAGTTCATCTGATGTTTATCGCGTGTCTAGGGCTTAAAGTACCGTGTAATTTGATTAATTTTCCTCCCTTCCTTTCTTTTTTTTTTGCTAGTTGCTTTACGTCGCACCGACACAGATAGGTCTTATGGCGACGATGGGACAGGGAAGGGCTAGGAGTGGGAAGGAAGCGGCCGTGGCCTTAATTAAGGTACAGCCCCAGCATTTGCCTGGTGTGAAAATGGAAAACCACGGAAAACCATTTTCAGGGCTGCCGACAGTGGGATTCGAACCTACTATCTCCCGAATACTGGATACTGGCCGCACTTAAACGACTGCAGTATCGAGCTCGGTCCCCCCTTTCAACTGTGTATTGTGTAATCACTAAAGCTGGTTAAATAGCAATCGTAAGTACTCTATATTAAACACACACACAAACAGGCATTCCTCAGACTACAAATTCTTAATTTCATTTTTCGTTTCTTACAGGCACACATCGGCATTTATAGACCAGAGAAGACCCACCTTCCTGCATTTGACACTCACAGAATAGAAATTATATTCAATACTCCAGCCATATTCAACCGCAGCTGCACACATCTACCTCGGACAATACATCAGACTTGTTATTAATGATTGATAAGTCAACCATAAACTAATGAATAAGCATAATATACAGCAGAAAGAAGAGCACCACTTATAAAAAAGCATAGACATTCTCCATATCGTATTGAAGTAAATCAACGAATGCAAGACCGGAAACTTACTCTAAAAAATTGTTTCCTATTTACTGTAATGGATCTTACATGAATTTGCACTTTTTAAGATGACATTCTACAGTTACTATATATATTTTTAAGAGTGTTTATGTAACTGTACTTTTAATAATAGTCCATTTATACGATTTTCACATCATACTGAAGAAAATCAACGTACCAAAACGAAAACTTATCCCAACAAAATGTTTCCTATTTATTTATTATAACGGATTTTACTTGAACTGTATATTTTAAGACAACATTTTACATATTTCACATATATTTTTAAAAAAGTGTTTACGTAATTGTACTTTTAATAACAGCCCATTTACATGATTTTAGGCCTAAAAAATTCACCTACACATTTTAGATTGTACATAGTCGAATTTACCCTGGTGCATGCTCAATTAGAAGTAAGACATATCCTAACATTATGACTATTATTACGGACAAGGCAAATCAACTAATTTGATTTATGTGAAGGTAACGGTGTACAGCTGAGGATGACTACATGTAAAGAGTCGAAACCAGTACTGTAGATATTTGCATACATAAATTTGTATTGATAAGGTGGAACCTTTCTCGTCGATAACTTATGTTTTGTCTGACGTTAAATTCAAGTTTGTCTATAATTACCTTGACGATTTGGTAAACTTTAGTGAAACCTTCGAGGAACACCTTGTCCTTCTCAATGAATTCCTTGAAAGACTGTGTAAAGCACGTCTAACCCTTAAGGCTACCAAGGTTTCTTTCGCACAACCCCAGATGTCCTTCTTAGGCCATATTGTGGCGGGGAAGGGTGTCTCAATCGATCAGTCTCGTACTGCCACCATCCAAATTTTCCCACGTCAAAAGATGTCAAGGCTGTAACCCGATTTAATGGCATGGTTAATTTTTTCGTAAATTTATTCCCAATTTTGCTGAACGGGCAGCCACATTAAATGACTTGAGAAGAAAGGATGCCAAATTTGTGTGGGGTGATGCCCAACGTGAAGCCTTTTGCGACTTGAAATCTGCCTTGTGTAATGCTCCTGTACTGGCTATGCCAGTTTTTTTAAATGCTTCATCCTTCAGACTGATGCCTCCTCCACAGGCATATCCGGTGTTCCCCTTCAGGAATTTAATGAGGGGTGTCGTCCTATTTCTTATGCTTCTAGTGCCCTGAATCCTGCTGAACAAAATTATTCCATTTATGACTTGGAAGCCTTAACTGTTGTCTTCTCTTTACAACGGTTCAGAATGTACCTGGAGCATTTCCTTTTCGATCTTGAGACTGATAATCAGACATTGAGTTGGGTACTGGCCAAACTGAGAAGGACCGGTCATCTTGCGCATTGGGCAGTGTGCCTCTCAGCCTTCAAATTCGAAGCTCGCCACATTCGTGGCACGGAAAATGTTGTGGCTGATAGCCTCAGTACGATGTTCTATCCAGGCAGCTCTGCCCTCAATCAGAGCCTGCAGACCCATCTCCTGAACAAGTATCAGCCTTTGTGAATGTAGTTCTCACTGACTCTCCTTTCCTTTTCAAAGACATAACTAAACATCAGGAGGACGACGACGTTGAGTTAAAAGCTATTATCGACAGGATTAAATCTGGTGAACATGTTAAGCCTTATATCCTTAAGAATGGTGTCTTGTGTTGTCCAGCTCGCGGTTGCAGAGACTCCAAAATTATAGTCCCAACTAACTTGGTTCTGGCTCTCTTCAAGTATTTTCATGAATCCCCAGTGGGGATCATCTGGGCGCTTTCAAATCCAGAGAGAAAATTTGTAAGCAATTCATTTGGAAATCCATGGATGGTGAGATCCGCACCCTCGTCAAATCTTGTAAAACTTGTAACAGCAGTAAACCCATCCCTAATACTCGTCTAGGTCTGTTGTCTTCCGAGCAAGCTTCTTGTCCAATGGCGAGATTGTTCATAGACTACATTGGTCCTTTCCCAAGATCACGGACCGGCCATCGTTTCATACTTGTGTGTTGACGCCTTTTTGCGTTTTACGTGGCCGTTCCCAACTCGTATCGCTAACGCCAACACCACCATCTTGTGCTTAAAACAGATACTTGCTTCTTTTGGACCCTGTCAATTTTTGGTGAGCGATAATGCAAGAGCTTTTACTTCTGTCCAGTTCCGGAATTTCTGTTTTGATCTATCCATTGTTCATGTAACCACTACCCTGTATTACCGAGGCCAAATTATGCTGAAGGAGTGAATCGTAACCTGCGATCTGCCCTCATCGCTTATCACTCTGCTGACCACTCTAAGTGGGATTCATCACTAAATTGGTTGTCATTTGCCTTTACCACTGCCGCGTCCATAAAAGCCACAAGCAAACTCCTGCTTCGTTAATGTTGGCCTTTACTTCAAATTCTCCACCATCAAATCTGTGGTCAATTAATGATCTTCTCCCTGACGATGCCACCCCAGAAAAGATCCCAGCTAATTGGCATCGTGCACAAAAAACTTAAAGGTTTATTATGCTAAAGTCCAGCGTAATTACAACCATGGGCGAAGGCCGCACGATCTGCCTGTGGGTGACCAGGTGTTTATTAAAACACACCCCGTCAGCAGTGCTGCGGACCATGTTATCAGTAAGTTGGCCCCCAGATTTTGAGGTCCCTGCATCATCTTAAAGTTCCTTACCCCGGTGTCATTATTAGTGAGCGATCCCGAAAGGAAAAGGATCAGCGGAGTACACCTCTTTCAGATAAAAGTACCTTAAGTCGTATAGGGAGGGGTAAATACCATTGTTGCTGACCATGCAGATTTAGTTGTAAGGTATTTGTAAGATTTTAGTTGTAAGGTAATGATAAGTTTTGTTGTAAGGTAGTTGTAAGATTTTAGATGCTGGCCAGGAAGTGGTAGTTATATCTATACCCTAATCATCAGTAATTTGTGTTTATTAGTCATGACTATAATTGTGTGGGTAAATACATTAGGAATCCCCTAGCATTTATCTCCCTTAGTGTAATGGGTTTAGTATGATAAGTTAGGTAGGTTTTAGTTTAGGGTCACTGATTGGAATTTATTCCCCGAACATTTCGGGCTTAGGGTAAGCTCCTGTAGTTTTTTTTTCACTCCCCACCATAATCTTCTCTAAAATGTATGGATAGTGAATAGTGCTTACCCCAGGGCTAGGTGCCATAGTGTCCCTGGTGTGGGAGAGGTTCTCTACGTGAAATTCATTGAGCCAGCAAGAACCTGTGGTCTAGTTGTGCAACTTCGACCTTATGATTGGTGTGAAAAGTGGTGCAAGATCGACTTATTCCGTAACTTTGCTAAGAAGGAGACATTGGACGCTTTCTTACAAGAAAGTGAAAGAGCTCCGAATGACTAACATTTAGCAGAAGGAAAGAGTGTACATCCTTTCTGCGGACAGAGGTAAGATGGGCAAAGCATTTTGGAATATTGGTAAATGCATTTTACACTATATAGAAAGGACTTTTGGTGTAGTGACAGTTTGTTTTTCATTGTTGGAAGTTCATCTTTAAGAAAATCAATGTGGTTAGTAGGATGACTGTCGAACTTTCCGAGAACTACAGTTGTGAATACCATTATATATGTTTACTAATCTGTGCTATGGCGTGCAAGTTTCCAGAAGTGATCAACCCCCCCCCCCCCCCCCCCACAGCAATCTTATGTTAATTGTCGAGCGTAGGTCGATTTTCATGGTGGGGAGGGGTGGGGCGGTGGGGGGAGGAAGAATGAGACCTGTATAGAATCTCTATGTTGTGGAAAGTGTTTGTAGAATATTTTATTTGTAAACCATTGTTTTTTGTATACTTAATGTATGATGTGGGGTATTGTGGTAGAATATTTTATTCGCATTCCATTTAGCTATCTAACCTGTATGGCGTAAAATATATTGTATTATGATTTATTTGTATTCCCTTTATCTACTTAAGTAACTACTAGAACAGTCCAGAAAAGGTTGTGACGCGGACTTTTAGAACAGGATGTGTTGGCTCCTGTCGGTTGTGGATTCTCTAGAACTATGTCCTTACTAATTCTGGAAAATGGAAAGTTCGTGATTAGTGTCTGTATATGTTCAGGAATATTGTATAAACATCATGACTGGGTAAAGAGTTATGATTGGTGGATCTGGGTGGCGATAGGCAATTTCCTGTGCTCTGACTGGTCACTCGGTAATCGCACCAAGGCCAGACTTCCCTTTTTAAGTGAGCAAGGCAAGATTTCGTGGTCTTTGGTTCTCTCATCAGTCCTGCCGTTTTGACGCACGTCAGCATATTCTCGCTCCCAGGATGGGCTACCTTGGGGTAAGCACAGTTGATGTGTCCCGTTTTAATTTACATTTAACGTTCGCTGGTGTTATCACATAGGAGTTTGCCCTAATCGCCACTCTATTGCTCAGATGTTTTAGAAAGTACGTTTACTTTCATTCTAAACTGTATTTGTATTTTGTGTGCCTTCTTACTTTCAGAAATCATATTGTAGAACTTGGATTATGCTAAAATATTTATGGTTAACTTCTTGGCCTGGTCTTGTCAAACAACATCTAATCTTGCATTCGTAAATTATGTGACTGGATTGTTTAGATAGATGAATTTTGTTCGAAACTCACTTTGTAATGTTCATTTTGAAAATAATATTTTGAAAACAAGAGATCACCGTTGATTTTTCTGGAAACCAGCAACCTTTGCATCTCTATGGCCTTTGGTAGCTTTCCCAGCCCCGTTCCACGTTCCTTGTTTATAGTCGTGTAGTTGCCCAACCTGATATTTGTTTGTATTAGGCACAGCTCATCTGATGTTTATCGTGTGTCTAGGGCTTAAGATACTGCGTAATTTGATTTATTTTCCTCCCTTTCTACTGTGTATCGTGTAATCGCTAAAACCGGTTACAAAAATGACATGAAAAGTAACAAACAAATTGAAAATTCAAAGTTTTGGATGAAACTGAGGTACAATTTTCAAAGCAAATTTTGTGTTATCAGACAATTCTTAAGGCCTACAATTATGGGCCGCTTCTACCACCTACTGGTAAAGTAGCACGTAACTTGCCCGCCGCGTAAAAGGATGTTTCCGTTCGACCACTCCCAAGTAGCGCTATCGGCAGCATAAATTGTTGTTACCCGGCGCGCAATTTATCGGCCACTTCGAGGGCCCGATAAGACTTTACCTGCCGGGCAAGTTTTGAGAGATGAACATTATTAGCTGTATTTCTGGAGGCATACAATTCAAATTAGCTTAGTATACTGAAAAAAGCATTATACTGTAACAGTGATTGATTTTGTATTGCAGGATTTTGAACATTAATGCTTCCTGTCATTTGCAACGGTCATACCAGCCTCTTGCAATGATAGCTTAGGGAACACATTTTATACGTCAAGCTTTCGCAAAGAAACTCTAAAAGGATATAAAATCAAAACCTATTTGGAAAGAATTTCAAACAGGATTTAATTTTCTACTTTTTCAGTTTTCAGACACCAGGTATAACTTAGACCTATGTATGCCACTTACCCCAAGTTTCCGCATAGCGTAATGGCTAATGCGCTCAGTTCATAACACGAGGTTTGCAGGTTCGAGTCTACATTATGATGCACCTTTTTTATTTTCATTATTAGAGTTGTATTAATCTGTATGCCTCTTTACATACATTCTTTTGTTAATAATATATTTCATTGAAATGTTTAATCACAATATTATGTCTATTAGGAAAATGCTTTATATATGTGGTACTTATAGTAAGTGATGTTATGATTAATATAGCATATAGGATTGTCGCCCAGGTAGCAGATTCCCTATCAGTTGTTTACATTGTCTTCTTGTAAATGATTCTGAAGAAATTGGAAACTATTCCATTCCCGAATTCCTCTTCCTATGATGGATATTTACCCCAATTGGTTCTTTAACAGTACCTTCCAACCTGATCTTATCTTAATAAAATCAAAATGAAATTGTCCACTAATCTCGTCCCAGAAAAACCTAAAAAAACTAATTTCGCCACATTTACATCACAACCCAGCCGTCCATCAGATCGCAAATACTTTAAAGAAGCACAATATTAATATAGCCTTCAGGACAGTTAACACCAATCGAAACATATTTTTTAACCACAACAAGGTCAATCACAATAGCAACCATTATTCAAGGTCCGGCATATATAAACTAACATGTACACAATGTGATTTTTCTTATATCGGTCAAACTGGCCGGAGCTTTAACACGAGATATCTGGAACATTATAACGCTCAAAAACACAAAAAGTACTCAGCGATGAGCCAACATATGAGAGAAACGGGCCATCACTTTACATCCATAGAGAAAGCTCTTACCATCATTAGAAGCATAGGTAAAGGGAAATTAATGAATGAACTGGAAAATCTACACATCTTTTTAGACCAAACGTACAATAAAAATAAAAATCTCAACGATGTCAATGAAATTAAAAATACTTTGTACGAATTAACACCTAGATTAATTAATATTGTGAATTCAAATCAAAACAAAATCCCTCAATTTTTTTAATCTCCACACTAAAATGCTTCATCCACCATGCCAGAAGTTAATCCCGCCCATATCGCTTCTAGAAACTCCCCTCCAGCAATAGCACATACGCCCATAGACCAGCCTACCCCCACTCTTCCTCCATGCCCCGCCCCTCCATTACCGCACCAGTACAACACCAGGAGTAGAAATGTTGATAAGACACGCGCTGCCGGAACAGACAGGTCCATCTAGTATGAATTGAACAAGTAAGTCATTTTACTGTTAAGAGGTGTTAATTTAATACATTTTATCACAACGCGTGCACTAAATTTTTAATTCAATATTACTTTTCTACTTCATTACAGATATTCTTAAGATCCCTCCCAAAGACCAAGCAACACATCAACGGGAACAATATTCATACAAGATTGTATCAAGTGTCTAGGATGTTCCTTCTCAATTAAGCAGCAGCCTAAAACTAAGAAACAGCTTAATATTGTACTCGTCAATTCCTTGACGTTACATGAGACCCAAAATAAAGACGCTAACAGTTTAATTCACAACAACGTTCTTGACCAGTCTACCTATAACAATCGGTTTTTTAAATCTCCACTTGTGCATGACAACACATTTAAATATTAGTTACGTCAAGAACATGAAAATGAAAATCGTGGGTCAAATAAGCCCCAGTTTTAATATCATACTTTCTCAAGACTTATGATAAAAAAGAAGATCCATTTCATTTTATTTTTGAACATTTTAAGTTAACCAGAATAGAACTGCCAAGTTAAAACACATTTAATTTAAATTTATTTTTTCAATCTTGACCAACCTACAATCAACAATCAGTTCAAATCTCCACTTGTTGTTGACGACACATCCTGTCAACAGACACAGTACGTCAAGAATATATGATACAGGGGTCACATAAACCCCGGTATGTAATCCTCTTTACCAAAAAGAAGATCCATTTTAGTTTTGGACATTTTTCAAATTAGATAGATTAGGACCAAAAAACTTAACTGTATTAACTTATGTTACCCGTCTTAAGAGTTCATTAATGTTTGTATATATTGTATATATTGTATATAGTGGTATGTTTATATTGGTTAAAAAGGTCCCAAACCTTGACCTAAAGGTTGTATACATGCTGAAGATGCCCAAAATAATGGGTGAAATATGTACCTGACCTAAATAAGCCTACATAAAATCATGTAGATAATAACCACATTAAACGTGGAAAGTATTGAATAGGTGGTTTTTTTATTAAATTATCCTTGACAGCTATGCCTAAAGAAAATGTAATCTCGAGATTTTAATCCCAATTAGGTATTGATTTTGAAGCTCATAGATTAATATCATGAAAGCTTGACATAAATCGTTGTCCATAACTCTTAAGACTTCCCTTATTATTCATTGGGGTAATCACATAAATGGGATTGTAAATAAAGGGTACAGATCTCTGCACATGGTTATGAGGGTGTTTAGGGGTTGTAGTAAGGATGTAAAGGAGAGAGCATATAAGTCTCTGGTAAGACCACAACTAGAGTATGGTTCCAGTGTATGGGACCCTCACCAGGATTACCTGATTCAAGAACTGGAAAAAATCCAAAGAAAAGCAGCTCAATTTGTTCTGGGTGATTTCCGACAAAAGAGTAGCGTTACAAAAATGTTGCAAAGTTTGGGTTGGGAAGAATTGAGAAAGAAGAAGAGCTGCTCGGCTAAGTGGTATGTTCCGAGCTGTCAGCGGAGAGTTGGCGTGGAATGACATTAGTAGACGAATAAGTTTGAATGCTGTTTATAAAAGTAGGAAAGATCACAATATGAAGATAAAGTTGGAATTCAAGAGGACAAACTGGGGCAAATATTAATTTATAGGAAGGGGAGTTAGGGATTGGAATAACTTACCAAGGGAGACGTTCAATAAATTTCCAATTTCTTTGAAATCATTTAGGAAAAGGCTAGGAAAGCAACAGATAGGGAATCTGCCACCTGGGCGACCGCCCTAAATGCAGATCAGTATTGACTGATTGATTGAATGTATCATCAAAGACATATTAAATAATTTTGAGAATAAAACAGTCACAGGTGCTACATTAATTGACCTGACAAAAGCTTTTGATTGTCTCTCGCATGAAATCTTAATTCATAAGCTGAGTTATTATGGAGTAAGGGGTCATGAACTGAAATTAATGGCATCCTATCTTCATCAAAGGAAACAGATGGTGGTAATAAACGATAAAAAAATCTGGTATGGAAATGGTTAAAGCAGGTGTCCCACAAGGGTCTGTTTTGGGACCTTTCCTGTTTTTGGTCTATATCAATGACCTAGCACATAATGTTCCCTGCACATCATTTCTATATGCCGATGATACAACTTTCCTAAACAGTAATGTTGATATCACAACACTACAAAACCAAGTCAACACATCTGGTAAAATTGCTGAAAAATGGTTTCATCACAATAAATTAACTATTAATGTCACTAAAACAGAAAATATCCTATTTACCTTGGATCACACTGTAAATAATGGCTGCCGTAATTCTGTTAAATTATTAGGCCTACATGTAGATACAAGACTTACCAGGGAAATACATACATCAGAACTCTGTAAGAGATTAGCCAGGGTGTGGTATCTGTTATGGAAACTGAAAGCCTGCATCAGTTGATATATGGTACTTGCATCCTATCATGCTTTCTTTCACCCTCATATACTGTATGGGATCAGGTTATGGGGCAATTGTCCTGCATCAAATAATGTATTTATATGGCAGAAAAAGGCAGTCCATCTAATTGCTGGATTAGAATTTAGAGACTCCTGTAAAACTTCCTTTGTGAGCCTAAAAATTATGACAGTTCCCTGTTTATATATTCTTACAAATATTATGCATGTGAAAGATAATCTTTCCGAATTTAAAGATCTACAGTTCACATGCACAACACAAGATACAAGAAAGGTCCGGATACTCCTTACTCCAGGCTTAGTAAAAGCACAAACAGCCACTGTTATCAACAGCTTAAGATGTACAATAAGCTTCCACTACCTATTTGAACATTAGACAATAGTGATTTAACAGGGTACTGTCACAATTTTTAAGGAAAAAAGGCATTTTATAGTGTAGAAGAATATCTAGAATGTGGTATTTCAAAAACTGACCTAATATAGGTAGCTAAAATAATTTTTCTAATGACGCACGCATTATGACTAAGATATTGTATATAGATTATTTTTATTAATACTGACAATACCTAGTGTACATTTTCTGTACTTGATGGTGGAAGAATAAAATATCTAAAATATCTAAAAAATATCATTACTTAACCCTATTGGAAGCTCCATCATTGAAACAGATGACAGCATCCATCACCCCAACTTTTAGTCTAGTAGCCAAAAAACACAGTTTTTGGAACATGTTCCCATATACAGTTATAAAAACTCTCACTGGGGTTTCACGTCTTACCATGCAAATACCTAAAAAGCAACTTTGGATCACAGCCTCGAACCTCATAGGGAAGGGAATGTTTGTGACTATACTGTGGCCACAGATTTTTGGCACTTACACAATGGATTCTCACCTTTGGGGCAAATTAAATGGTCAAGGTTTTCATTAATTGATCCTTTAAAAAAAATGGAGCCCATACTGCCTTTATGAAGATAATCTGTATTCCTCCTAACTGGTACTCTGTAAGACATATTATTTCAGTTTTAGTGAGGTTTTCTTACACAACTTGTTTAACCTTGACCGCACGTGCTCCTGTACACGTCCTATGCATTTCATCTTAGTAATCTGTACATCATTCCCATATGGTTTGTCTGCAGTTACCTTCAAGAATCCCTTCGAGTCTCCATCACCAAGGTAGCCTGTGTTTCACAGCTCCTTCACTCTCCATACCACCACTAAATTCCTAAAAGTTTCTCGCACACTCATGAACTGATTTAGTAACACAACATTGGCAATATTTTGTGAGACACTGTCCACTGAAGTTAATGTAACTGCCCACGTTTCTGCCAAGAGCCATAAATCGCTCCCACAATATCTGAATTTTTGTCATTAGCAGCAATTGCTGGGACCTTCAAAACACACGGCTTAGGGCATTGAAGATTATACGCTTGTATCTTTCAATATTAGCAGGTGGAGGAGAAAGGCCCATCACAGAACAAAAAGTCTGCCCTTCCCTTTCCCAATGTATCACATTGCATATGAGAGCCTCATGCCTAGTATCTGTCAGAGTAGAGGTCATCTAAGAGGCCACAAATTGAACACTGAAGGTAAGCTAGTCCTATCCTTCCAGTTGTATCCTCACAAATATTTACACTATTTTAATTCTTGCAATATTTACACAAAGCACTTCTGTTTATAAAATCAAACCTATATCTATAACAATTAACCCATTCATACATTGTTGGTAAAGTTATCATTACCACTACTATTCACACAATATTCCAGTTTTATTTTTGCCTGACATAACCTCAGTTCTAGCAATACTTTATCTTTCTCACCTGAGCTGCATTCACTATTAGCTGGGAATTTTTGGAATTGGTTCCAGTAAAACTTACGTTTCTGGTTAAAATTCCGATGACGTGACATTCTGAGAAAACACAGATAGAAAGAAGCACCAAAATATACAAAACACACACAAGGTTTGAAACAAAAGGCTTTCAACTAACTTCTGCGGTATCATGTAACAAGAATTGTACACTAGAGCATACAGAATAACATATGAGTAGTAACACAGTAAAGGTTTCCACCTATTCAATACTAATATGTATTTACAATATTATAAATTACATGGAACTAGTTTCGACCCACCTAGGGGTCATCATCAGCCATATTAAAGCATACATAAGTTTTTTGTCGAATCCTAAAACATGTTATTTTTAACTGTAATAATTTATAATTTATAAAGTGAAGTATTAATCACTAATCACCTGTACCATACTAACATTTCTCACCTCATTACCACACTTCACTTTATAAATTATTACAGTTAAAAATAACACGTTTTAGGATTCGACAAAAAACTTATGTATGCTTTAATATGGCTGATGATGACCCCTAGGTGGATCAAAACTAGTTCCATGTAATTTATAGTATTGTAAATACATATTAGTATTGAATAGGTGGAAACCTTTACTGTGTTACTACTCATAAGTTATTCTCAGTTCAATACGGACCAACAACATGAAATTCATAACCCTTGATACAGAATAACCAATAGAGGAAAAAACTTACCAAGTAGAGAAATTTCGACGAGACTAAAACCTATGACTTGTGAAGGGGAGAGGCATGTGTGCCGCCATATTAAAATATGCTTGTGGATTATTATATATTTTTCATTTCAGGAAAGAGTGAAAATACTAAATGACATTTTCACAGCCAGTCCCCTAGGTTGAGCTAGTTTGTTCCTTTCCATTACTTTGGAGCAGTGTCTACAATGGTGGCTTGACTCGTATTGTTTTTTTTATGTGTACATTCAACTACATACCTCATGTACTCTTCCTTGTTCTCCTCTGTCACTTTGACTTTATCACCACTTTCCTTCAGCTCATGATGAATCACCTGACCCAGAATTTCAAAGTCAACACTAAAGAACAACTCCAGTCCACATTCGTCAATGTTGTTATCCTTAATCCACACAAGAGAGTTGTAGAACTCTGGATCAATGGACTCAATATCTTTCATGGTCAGTTTCTTATTTAACATTCTTTTATAGAAAGGCATGGTGAATCCCGAGTAGATGAATCGGCCGTGGTACAGTGCCTGAAAACAGAACAACTTAATCAGGAAGTTTGCTTCTACCAAACTCACAACGCAACACAAGTGTGCTGTCTTCTCTTGGTCATAAAATTCATAGCAAAACTTTGTGGACATAAAAAAAATTGATTGGCTCCTACAGTAACAGTCAAAAGTTGGGAGGTATTTTATAGACTCCATTACAACAATTCTCTTGTGCTTTAGAATGGTCAACCATAATGAATCAGTCTCCTTTTTGTGTGTCCACTAACTTTGCATAGCATTTTTAGAAATAAACAACTATAAGACTAAAAGACCTCACCAGGCACCATATTTTTAACAGTACAAGTGATGTGCAGTTGATAACCTGTATTAACACAGAAAATGAATGGGACATCTGATCAGTGAAACAAAGACCATGTTAATGATAGCCTCAAGGAATATGTTCTTCTCCTGATCTCTTTATCCAGCTTGCCCTAAAAGAATACTATCAACCCTAAGAACAGAAGAAATACTGGTCATTTTCTCAAGAATGCTATCTGCTTAATATCAAGATGAAAATAACAGACACTTGTGTTTTCACACATGGTTCTGAGACACGGTAAACAACTTAACTCTTTGCTTCCCAGTGGTTTCACCGAACCATGCTTTCATATTTTCCAGTGGTTAGCGACAGAAACAGAATTGTACTCAGACTACTGTACTATCAAGTGGCCTCTTACAGTATTCAGCATTCCAACTGACTCGCACCAAGAAGAGCTGTAGTTTGTGAAGTAGCAAACACATCTAAAATATTTCATCTAAATTATAACATTCTCCCCAATCATTTGATGTACAGTAGTTACTATTTTTTGTTTCAAAAAACTTTGCCAAATGACATGCCGTGTTATATTTGATTGAATATTGATGGTTTTACACTGACATAGTATCTCTCAAGTTTCCCCGACTTTCCCTGACCTACTAAGAAAAATTTCCCAGACTCACAAAAACTAGTGATGGGCAGTCTGACACAAGGTCTCGAGACAAGTGCAGGCACTATTTCTTGTGAGAAATTTTGAAAGATCTCGAAAGGGTTGTCCCCCATTGTGTGGCGAGCAGTGTCTCGTAGGCCTACAGGTAGACGGAGCTGAATGTTGTTTATGCCAAGTATGTGAATAGGAAACCACGCGCCTTCTCCATTCCATAAATACGTGTCAACAAGTGACTAGGGTTTTCATTTCTTTCATTTCTACCGAGGTCTGTTTTGTTGCAGTATAACATAATTATAAAGGATATGCATTCTGGTAAGTACACAAATGAACAGGCTAAGTACAGAAACTGACAGCTTCTGTAGGTACACCTACCTGGATACTAGAGGCGTGCATTATTCGAACTCGCGGCGAGGTAAAATGCACCCTGTTGCATATGCAACCACCATTACACGAGTGGAACGCGTTATCTACAATGCCTGAGTTTGCCAAATTATTTTGATAGCTAGGTAGGTATACATTGTTATCAGACCCCACATTCAATATCACATTACCACTGCTTGTGTTTACCAATATTTTGGTGACAGAGGAAATAATTCCTTAATATGTTATAGAGTATTTGCGTCATAATTAGGTACTTCGGTATATGACGGTGCAATGTGTAATTGTGTCTAACTGTACATGACAACTTCAAGACAATGTCCGGAACGCAATGTAAATCATGGATATCTCTTATTTTCAAGAGATACCGCATAGCAATGCCTTTGCTGGTGGGACCTAGTGTCTTCTGGTATAGCCTAGAGCAGTTTTGTTACTTTCATTGATCTGTCCCAGTCTTGATGATGATGATGCTTGTTGTTTAAAGGGGCCTAACATCAAAGGTCATCGGCCCCAGTGTCCCAGTCTTATCCTTGGCTTTGACAATACGAGTGTGACTGCCGTATGAGCAATGCCATTTCTTATGCAGCCAGTCCCCACTACGAATGGTGTGAAAATGTTGCTCATGGGGTTGGATGACGCATTTCAGTGGGTTTGGCAGACTGATATGTAATAGCAACTTCTGGCTCGGTGAGGAAAGCAACGGGAAACTTCCTCATTTCCCTAGTACACCTCTTCAGTGATGCCTAGGCCATCTACAACAGCTGATGGTGGAGCTGTTGAGGATCCAACCAGCCTTAGGGCTGAGGACCGAATATACATACACACCACATAGCATATCCCACTGTGTTGTTTGTTCCAAACAAGTAAAATACATCAGCAGAAATACTTCTGGGATGATCTGGCACTTAAAAACACACAATATCAATGAAGGGGAATGGTCAAAGAACTCATCCGGCTCGACCTGCATCACAAGAAGCTACCCTGTCGACAACAACTGCGAGGTATCTACGTAGGTGTACATCCTATCAACAGTTCTTAACAAATTATAAGGGTTATTCAGCTAAGATATCCACCTGAAATAACTCGTGAACTCTTTAAGATCCTGACATTCTGTTTTCACTTTCGTTACTGGTATCAAAGGAGCTCATAGTTGAACATGCATTGCTTTCCTAGACATTTGACAAAATTTATTGGCTCACACGTATCCATATGAGAATGTTATTTCATGCAGTAACTGCTTAGAGTACACTATCAAGTTTACACTCTTAGTCACTGGGATGTCGCTCAGATCACAGCACAGCAGAATCGGTCTCGAGATCTCGCAAGAGTCTCAAGATCTTTGACGTCAGTGTCGAGAGTCTCGAGCGAGAGCTTTGCCCAAACACTAACGAAATCTGAGTGACAACTAAATTTGCAGAACAGCATGTTTTACAAAAAAATTCCAGCCTCCACTATTCCCATAGCCGGCCTATTTCCCTCTCC
The DNA here is from genome assembly GCF_040414725.1 of Anabrus simplex. NCBI lineage: Eukaryota > Metazoa > Arthropoda > Insecta > Orthoptera > Tettigoniidae > Anabrus > Anabrus simplex. The sequence continues at coordinate 1,806,245,811 of NC_090265.1, forward strand.
ACTTCCTTTTTTTTCTCGATTATTTGTGGAAAAACAATTTCACTGATGGCACATTACATACAGTATAAACTAATTGTTTAAAGGTAACATGTAGGCCTAACATATGACGCAAGTGAGATAACGGGTATAACAATGTCCTCTCACCCATGGGTAACTAATGCAAATATCGAGCTTGAATTATTATAATTTTACAATTATGGTTATTGTTATTACTTGTAATGTATAGCTATGAAGTGCTACATCCATTTAGTATTATTATTACATCATATGTACAAACTATATGATCGCGCTGTTTGCAAGGTTATATCATGAAACATGTGCTATACGTAAATATTCATATGAGTTCAGTAATGTAAATACCTGTAAATTAATATTATATAATTTATTCTTACCTGTATTTTAGTAATTCATAATTGTGAAACACACTGTACTTCCAGAATGGTAATACGTAGACAAGAATGATTGAGAATATTCTGTACACTATTTCTATGTATTGAGCACTCTGGAATTTTCACAAAGGCATTTCTTGTAACGTACCTTTATGGAAGCCTGGCCAGGATATACAGTCTATATAAGGAGACGATCTTGATGGGAAACTTAGTTATTGGAAGTTAGTTATTGAGAGTTACTGTTAAGTGAGTTGTTGGAAGAGAGTTATTGTGTAGCAAGGTGCGGACACGCTTTTAAGCAGTCAACTGTTTTATTTGTGTTCGAAGGTTGTATTCTCGATGTGCAGTGATGGGCAGTTGTCTTTAAATGGCAGTTTGTGATGCGAGTGTTTTGTTGTGACAGCAATGATCAAGGTTATGTATGGGTTTAATTTGTAAATATAGGTAAATAAAATAATTGTACCAACTGACAGCATCTCGTGTGCGTCTTTGTGGATATGTTACATATACAGAACCTTTATCTTATAAATTTCCAAGGAACAAAGTACAACTAACTTATTAATAGAGTAATTCAAATATGAAAATAAAATTATTTTACCACAGCAATCTAATACTATTTCATGTGGATTTAAAGCACTCTTAAGATAAAAAGCAATTAACTTTTGTTTCTAATGTAGGTGAAAATATAAAGAATTCCAATTAGTCTAGGCCTATATTCAAAGCAGTTTTCAAATCTGAAGACAAATCAGTTAGGAAAGATAATGAAAAAGAAATGTTTGCATTTACCAAAAAGATTACCGTTTTCATTTTATATTTTCTAGAACTAATGGAATATCTTCGGTCATTAACCCTTGAGGACTGGCGCGAAGAAATATAGCACGAAGACTAGCGTATGGGTGTATTTGACCCGGATATTACAAATTTATTTTAGCCATCACGCACTACATATGAAATGCATTTGCACCCGGACTATTCTAATGAACTATTCTGTATCGTTTAATGTGATTTTTAAAAATGTATCAATATAGCATGCGAAATAAGTACAATAATTTAATGAATAGTAAAATAGCCTTAATATCGGCAGGGAAGTATTTATCTTAAATTTCAGTCACTTAGGATCAACAATTCAAAGAAATATTCACATTAATATATAGCGCAAGTCTCAATAAACGTTTTCAATCACTCACAAATAGTTACCAGTATTCCTGAAGAATTCACGGCTGTCCAAAATGTGCCCTTTTATTCACACTGGCTGGCAGCGATACTCGCACACTGGAGACACATGGGCAGGGGTCGAAAAATACCGGGCGCCCAGTCGCCATGGCGCCTGAAAATTTTTACTTGGCGCCTGAATTTTCAAAAATTCGGTTTGGAAAATTTATTTTTTGAAATCCGGAGTTCCCTTACAGGTACTTTCCCATTACTTTACAAAGTAACAAGTCGTGTGGTGTTTCACGTTTTTTCCTGTAGCTCATATATTCTAATATGTGCAATAAACATTTTCTGTGCTTTTGGCAGAGTCTTGAATTCTGTAATTGCTCTTCGTACCTTGGAACTGGACGTTTCAGTTATGCGCGGGAGCTGCCTAGCAGTCATGGGAGATATCGTTGTAACCCGTCAAACAAGTATCCTTTCATGTGGACATATCGTAACACATCGAGTTCTATTACAGATGATCAGCTATCGGTAGCCGAGTACAAAGATCAGACCAGAGTTGTGGAGAAATTCAGAAAACTACTACGTTAAATAATTCCACAAACACTAATTTACCGCCATCCTTCCCGTGACTAGCCGTTCCTCAACTATTGCCGCCAAAGCAGTGCTGATAAGTTACTGTAAATTCCCGTCGAATTCATTCTTTGCATTTAGAACATACGGAATGACGTGTTTATCAATTCTTGTATTTTCACCGAACAATATTTATACTTTTAATTTAATTACAGCATTTTGGTATTGAACAGTTTGCACTTTATAAATTCGATTGTTTTTATTCCTGTGCGTGTATGGAAAATTGGCAACGTAGCGTCAGACATCGAACCCCGCGAACTCGGAAGCCATTTAACGCTGGTGTATTTCTCGTTTCTGTGCTATACTGGAGAAAATCGGCAAACTGAAACGAACAAAACCGCACAAATTGACTGATGCGAGTAACAAACAGTGTACTCTTTCAGATTTCTTCGTAAGTAGGGCCCGTAAACGTAACACAAAGTGATACAGATGGAGATGGGAGTGAATGTGAGAAAACACTTGATGGAAGTGCCGACTGTATAGAGTTCAGGATGACAATGACCAGCGTGAAATTTATGGTGTTCAAGACAATGATAGGTCAAGCATCAAAAATACGTAGAAATTTCAATTTTCAGGCAAACGAAATTTCAGCACTTTCAGCAAAGTGCGTAAAGAAAATGAATGCTAATATGTCACAGCATATGAATGCATTGTTCATGGCATCTTATCATATTGCAAAAAATAACAGACCCTACACTGATTTTGAAGGTTTGGTTACATTGTTAAGCAAGCTGAATGTTACCGATTCAGAGAAGTATGATAATGATACACAATGCAGAGAATCGTAGCTTGAATGACTACCGTGGCTGTGCTATGAAGAAGGAATTGCGAAGTGTAAATTATGCAGTAACTTTCGAAGTATTGCCGACAAACATTCTAAAGGTGTATCCGGATTTTCAGGACCATTTAAACTGGAAATATTAAAAGATACTATCCTATAAAATCGAAGTGTCAGGAGGCTGAAAAAATGGCGTAACAGTCCCAAAGGGCCTTGGCCTACCAAGCGACCGCTGCTCAGCCCGGAGGCCTGCAGATTATGAGGTGTCGTGCGGTCAGCACGACGAATCCACTCGGCCGTTATCCTTGGCTTTCTTGACCGGGGCCGCCATCTCACCATGAGATACCTCCTCAATTGTAATCATGTAGAGAGAGTGGACCTCAAACCAGCCTTCAGATCCAGGTCAAAATCCGTAACCTGGCCGGGAATCGAACCCGGGGCCTCCGAGTAAGAGGCAGACATGCTATCACTGCACCACGGGGCCGGCAGGAGGCTGAAAGTTTCATGAAAAATCCCGAATGTGCACTTTTAGTGAGGTGCGTCAAGAAAATGAATGCTAATATGTTACAGCATATCAATGCATTGTTCATGGCATCTTATCATACCGCAAAAAAACAGACCCTACACTGATTTTGAAGGTTGGTTTACATTGTTAAGCAAGCTGAATGTTACTGGTGGGAAATCAAACAGGCACATGTAGTGTAATTTTAAAAAACGCTGACCTTGAAGGGGACTGGTGATTATTTGGGTTAGTATCTCTTTAAAATATAAATTTCCGTTCTTATATGAACTGAGACTATACGACTTAAGGCCACATTTCAAAAATAATACGTAGCTTGATCCTAGTCTAACCTGTGGTGTTCATAATGTATATTTGCAAAAAATTTGCTGGCTCCTGATAAAAAGGGGCTGGCTACTGAATTATTTCTATTTTCTTCTACCCCTGCACATGGGAGTGGTGTGTTGACCACAAATAATTATTCCACAATTTTTGCACTCAGTTTTCGTCTTCCTGTCAGCACTGGAAGGGCAAGACACACATCCTGTTCGACCCTTCATAGCTGGAGGTCCTGTAATCGGAGTTTCAATGCCTACATATCCAGCTGTCTTCGACCTCAGTGAACGAAGAAGGTTCTCCATTACGCTGGGCTTTTCATGTGTTCGTGGACCATTTCCTGATACAGTTGCTTGAGAAAAAAAGCTCGTCTAACTACCTTCTAAGGTCTCTGATTGGTAGACAATGAGAATATTTATGCCAGCTACGTTCAGCTTGGCATAAAATACCATTAGTGGCCAGCGGTTACTTACACGTCCAACGTTGTCTGTTGCACAGTGCTCGTCAACATCAATGCTAGACTTTATGCAGTTGTAAAATGTGTTCATCTCCGTCTTATATTTGTCACCGGTTTCCCCATCAATGGCTGCGTCATGGTGCATTGTTGATAGGAGCAGCACGGTCATCCCTTTCCTCGGGACATGTGATACCAGAGTCACTTGATTATCAAATGCAAATTTACTTGAATGCTGTGGTCTGTTTTTGTGTTGTAAAAAACTAGGAAAAATTTCTTTTTCATTCTTGCGTATCGTTCCAACTAAAGTAAGCCAATGATTGTTCAGCAAATATTATGTTAAGCTCACTTTCTGACACACAGTCATCTTCACTTTGACTTGCCTGTCCACCGATTACTTACGCCTCTTCATCTTCTTGAAATACTTAGTCAATTAGACATTTTAAACTTTCTTGTTCCTTCTTCCAATCCATCGACACAACTATCAAGATAAGCACCGATTTGACCGAACAGTCACGTGAGGACTGGCGCCTTGGGTAAATTGGGTAAGTTTTTTCCAAAATGGCGCCCGCTAATGATGAGGTAGCGTTTTATCCTCCGAGTAAATTAACCGTAAAATGTGATTAAAAGTGCGGAAAATGTCGATGATTAGTGAAAAATGGAATGTTGTGTGATTCATGTGATCGATGGTGGCATTACAAGTGCGGAATTTGCCCTAGAGACGTAAAAACTAATGAAAATGTTCACTGGATTTGTGAGCAGTGTGTTCAGAATGTTGTAGTTGGCGACGGCGTTGACGATGAAGCACCGAAAATAATCGATGAGCAATACAAAAGTGCATTAGAAATTATAAACATTCTACAAAAGGACAATTAGGCTCTTAAAGTTCAAAATCAAGAATTAAAAGAAAGACTGCGATTGCTAGAATTTGGGACTGACCATTCTTCGAGTGATATTCCGGTACCAGTAATAAACTCAAGCACGTGGTGTCAAGTAGTTCATGGATGGCCGGCTAAGAAGAAATCTACAACTGAATTTCTGGATATAAACATCAGAAATAGGTTTTCTGATCTAAATAATTTAATTCTGGAAGAAAGTGATCGCGAGCGTGAAACCAAATCATCGCGAACCGCTGCCATTGCCGTGCCGAGGTTAAAATTTAGACCTAGATTTCAGATTCAAGACCCAGTTAGGCCTAAATCAGCAAAGGTAGCTGTGCTTGGTGATAGCCAAGGAAGGGGAATTGCGGGAGTGATAAACGACGAGAATATAGCAGCAACCGGAAAAATATATCCAGGAGCTTCTATCAGCAGTGTCCTGGAAAACGTAGAAGAAGCAACTAGGAACTTCGGGAGCGGCAATGCAGTGCTTATTATCGGTGGGATGAACGACGTAGTTCACGACGACGCCAAGAATGTAAGATCACAACTTAAACATACACTAGGGAAGCTGACCCACACTAACGTCTTTGTAGTGAACGTGCCCCACAGGCATGATCTGAGTAGAGACTTGTGTGTGAACATTGAAGTGGACAAGGTCAATACAGATATTGTTAAAATTTGTAAACATTTTTGGAATACTAAGGTTATTGAATGCAGCAGTTTTGAGAGATACTGTTATACAAAACATGGCCTCCATCTAAACAATTCAGGTAAACGAAAGATAGCAAATATTGTTCTAGATTTTATTAATCTTAACACAATGCTGTCCGGCCCATCTGACGTATAATTGGCCCCTGCGGCTGGAAGATTTTGGCAGAGACATGGAGTTATTGCAGGGTATCATAATTTAGTCATTTTGGGTTCATTAACACTTATATCTGTCCACTTTACAGTTGTGGTGAGATTTTATATTTCAGTGCATTCTGGTAATTATATCTGTTTGATTCCTCCATCATATCCTCCAACAAGTCATTACAAATGAACAACTTGACATCATAACCTATATTTTCAGATTCAATTGGCGAAATTTTAACGGCAGGCGAGTCCGAGAAAGACTCCAAAAACAGTATAATATCCTGCTTAGTCCACTCACTGCCAGAAATAGGGAGAATATTATCAACAGTACTTACATCTAGACCATTTTTTCTATATGAGGCAACAGGTCATTCCTCGCATGGTGTAATAAACGTGTCATTCACCGCATCACTTCGACATAAATGCATGGCACTAGCACTAGAATTATCATTAGGCAATTCATCTTCAGTCTCCTCACAATCACGGGATACATATGACACATTATCAGCGTATAATTCACGTATAATATCATTAAGAGTCAATCCAATGTTTACCGGCACTGCCATTTTTGTTTGCTAGCATCGATGGATACACGGGAGATATTCGAAGGCAAAAATAAATGCCATTTGCGCACTAAAACGGGAAAAACCAGTACTAATAGATGCGTAGATTTTCTACAATTGAGGTACATCAACGATAATGTCCAAGTACTTCCTCAATAACCGTTAGATGGCATCAGAAGACAGAGCTGCACCAACACGTATTCATACGTGATCGGTTGCAGAGCACCGTGCTTGGAAACACGTATTGATAAGTGAGCGGACAGCATTGTATGAAGATATGCACTGTAAAACAGGCAACTCCCTTGAGTTATAATTCTGACCAGGAAAACTAGTAGAAAAAGCCAGCTGTACTTCAAGCTGGCTCAGTCTACTAGAAAATGAAACTCAGGAAAGTAAGGAATTTCAAGTTACCCAATTGCAACAGTCAAGTTTTAGGGAGGAGGGGGTCTGAGATTGCTCTTGGTAAACTGTCAAAGTGTAGTAAATAAACAATTAAAATTCGGTACATTGATGGAATCTTATGAGACTGATGTGGTGATAGGAGTGGAATCGTAGTTGAGAGAAAGGGTGGGTAATAGAGAAGTATTTCCAGAAGGGTACACAGTCTATCGTAGAGACAGAGGAGATAAAAAGGGAGGGGGGGTGTTTATTCTGGTGAAGGAAACTTACTGTTCACATGAATGGTTTACTGATGAAAAGGATGAAATATTAGGGATAAAATTAGTTTGTGATAATATGAAGGAGGTGGGAATTATAGGAACATACAGGCCTGGAAGAGAGGAAAGAGACATGGAAATATTTGAGAAAATAACAGATTATTCTCATAAAAACAATAATAATGATATGGTAATAATTGGGGGAGATCTAAACTTGCCTGAAGTTGAATGGAATGGAGCTGCAAGTGTAGCCCATGAACAGAAACTGGCAAATAAGTTAATTTGGGAGGGAGGATTTACACAAGTAGTACAAAAACCGACTCGTCTCAATAACTTACTAGAGGTATTCTTGGTTAAATCATGGGAAATTGTTGATAAAACTGAGGTAATTGAAGGAACAGGAGACCATAAGGCTGTAATAATGGATGTAGGACTCGTACCAAAAAGGCTTAATAAGAGGGTTACACAAGACAAGAAATTGTACAGAATAACTAAAGTTGATGAATTTGGGACTTATCTTAAATCACAATTCAGTTGTTGGATAAGTGAAGGGAGTAATGTGGATACACTTTGAGCTAAATTTAAAGGAATCATTTGGGAAGGAGAGAAGAGATTTGTACCTGTTAAGAAGGGTAAAATGACCTCAGACCCTGTTTATTATACAAGGGAAATAAGAAAATTAAAAAGAAAATGTAGAATAGTAAACAGGAAAATCAAAGAGGGTAGGGAGAGTAGAGAAACTAGAAAACAGCTAATGAGGAAACTGAATAGAGTGGAAAAGGAAGCAAAAGAGAATTACATGAATGACATACTTCAAGAGGGTGTGACCACAAAGGTAATGGAAAAAGCTGTATTCATATATCAGGAATCAAAAAGGAAAAGGAATCCAAATTCCTATCATGGTGGGAGAAGGGGGTGAACACTATTTAACAGATACTGAAAAAGCAAACCTATTTAGGGAATTCAGAGATTCAGTAGATGATTGTCAGGAGTTGGAAACCAAAACAGAAGATAGAGAGGGAGAGACACAAAGGGAAACAAGAAGCTTCTCATTCACAAATGAAGATATTTTCAGAGAAATCCAACTGCTTCTGCAAGGAAAAGCAGCAGGAAGTGATCAAATTACTGGGGAGGTATTAAAGACAATGGGGTGGTACATAGTGCCTTATTTAAAATTTCTCTTTGAATATGTCATAAATAATAGTGTAATACCAAAGGAATGGAAGGAATCTATAATAATACCAATTTATAAAGGAAAGGGTGATAAAAGGAAACCAGAGAACTACAGACCAATCAGCCTGATGAGTATAGTTTGTAAAATACTGGAGAGTTTAATATCAAAGTACATCAGAGAGATATGTGATGATAAAAATTGGTTCATGAGGAGCCAGTATGGATTTAGAAAGAAATTTTCTTGTGAGGCACAACTAGTGGGATTTCAGCAGGACATATCAGATCAATTGGATTCAGGAGGTCAGTTAGATTGCATAGCCATAGATCTTTCCAAAGCCTTTGATAGAGTGGAACATAGAATATTATTAAAGAAATTGGAGGGAATAGTATTGGACGTTAAGGGTTACACGTTGGATAAAAACATTTCTAAATTCAAGGGTTCAGAAAGTCAAAGTAGGAAATAATGTATCTCAGGAAGAGAAAGTTTGGAAGGGAATTGCACAGGGTAGTAAAATTGGTCCGTTACTTTTCTTAATATACACAAATGATTTAGGGAACAATATAACATCAAAAATAAGATTGTATGCAGATGACATAATTGTTTATAGGGAAATAAATAACATTGAGGATTGCTCAGAATTACAAAGGGACATTGAGAGTATCCAAGAATGGGTTGAAGAAAATAATATGAAGGTTAATGGAGGCAAATCAACTGTTACAACTTTTACAAACAGGAGCTCTAAAACTGAATTTGAATTTACTTTGGATGAGGTAGTTATTCCAAAAGATGGCAAGTGCAAATACTTAGGTGTGAGATTTGAAAGTAATTTGCACTGGAAGGGTCATGTGGATGACATTGTTGGGAAAGCATACAGATCGTTACATGTCATAATGAGGCTACTTAAAGGATGCAATAAATAATTAAAAGAAAAAAGTTACTTAAGTATGGTTTGTCCATTATTGGAATATGCAAACAGTGTTTGGGATCCTCACCAAGAATCTATATATATAAAATAAGAGTTTTGTCTGTAAATTGCTCAGAATTTAAAAGGGATGGTATTTCTGTATCAGTCGTGCCCAGAGTAACAAGGAAATGCACTTTTTACTTTTCCGTAATTTCTGTCTGTCTGTATGTATGTACACGCATCACGAGAAAACGGCAGAAGAGAATTTAATGAAAATCGGTATACGAAGTCGGGTAATATGTCGCTTCATTCAGAGCCCCTGAATTTGACGAAATTAAATCCTACACTGTTTTCCTAAGACTTCAATTACGTCACCTTTTACTCTTTGGCCTGAGAAACAAATGCCTACAAGACCTGCCTAGCAACGACTCTACATAAGTGCATACTTGACCTGCTTGTGAACTTCAACTATATTTGTTTTCGGCGCAAGACAATGATGTTCTGTTTACTCTCTTGACTGCGATCATTGTGTTTTGGACATTAACTGAATTGCTACGATATGAATCAATGTTAATTTTTTGCCTGTGTTCAATGTATTAGTTGTTTTAAGATTTTTATATCTTGCCCTACTTTACTATTTGGCTGATGATGACACTTGTAATGTGTCGAAACCGGTCCCAATAAACAAGTTGTGACTTCTTTTTAGTTCAACTTACAACGAAGTATTGAAAGGTGGATCCTTCTAATATTGTACATCTTCTTATGGGGACGATAGCATGGCACATGTTAAAGTAGAGCTCTCTCTCAGTAGTCGTCTGACAATCAAATTCTGCATTGAAAAAATCCTTTGCATCAAAGAAGGAACAGAGAACTTGAATGTATTTCAATACAGCATTTGCAAAATAAGGTACATTAATTTCATTGTTTTCACTGATTGAATTATTTAAAATTGATTGAGGTTTGTTGCAGAATTAATTTTTAAAAGCAAGATAACCAGCAGTAATGTCAGACTGTTTGCAACATTTTAAAGGCTGGCAATGTTTGTGCTTTTTCACTCGTATTCAAAACCTTTCTCTAACTTTATTGAATTATAATATTTTAGCATCATCTGGGGACATGTGCTTTTCAACTGGGCATACAACATCGTGGTTGTATCTAGGAGTATCCGTAAAACCTTGCTAAGACGTTTCTACAAGGGACAAGAAAAATGAATGTGTTAAGCGAGAAAACGTACTAATGAATATACGAATAAAAACTATCCCAGAGGGACATGGAAACACTAGATACGATTTTTTCCGACATGAAGGCATTTTACGTCATGTATCTGTGAATACAGTGAAAACTACGTATATCTCCATTTCTCAAGATAAGAGGAAAAGGAGTGAAAGAACACGAGAGCACAATATGAAAACCTTTCTCCTGCTGGGGCTTACAAAATAACAAGTGTGCTGAACCAAACAACGAATTTGAAAACGTATGTACGGGGACCAGTAAATATATCCAAGTATAATTGCAGATCATGCTCTTTCTAAAGCAAATGTTAGTGGAAGCCTTTTATTTCGGAGTAGTGGGTTATAAAACACTCTTAGACAGTGAATTGGAGGTTATACTCAGCCATGTGCGACAGTGACATAATGACTTTGGCCACCATTTTGAAAAGCTTCGACCAAGTCGATCGATCGAGTCGAAACTCGAAGGTGCGAGTTCAACATTCGCTACCTCTGCGCGCATAAAGATGGGGACACCAGTCCACTTTCTGAAAGATTTTAATGTTGTCTTCCTTAGAAAGGAATTTCACATTTTCCGTATCCATACCTAGGCTATCACAAGACAAATATGCACCACGCTGGTCAATTTCACACGATTACATTCCTAATCCAGATATAGGCTACCGCATCATGCAATTGTAGCAACGGATCTTACTCAAGTTGAAAATTACGTTCATTTCACAAGGGATGACAAATAACATTTTCAGGGCTCGGAAAAATGTGATTGTACTAAGCAGTATTAGCGAAAATTCGTGACGTGATAAGCGAGGTATTTTTATGTAGATTTAACACGATGAGAATCGGGACTTCGAATTTATGACGTGCTAAGCGGGAAAACATGTTAATGGGGAATGTGCTAACGAGGTTTCATTGTATATAACAGGGGTGGCCACTAACGTTACTTCTGGGAGCCGCAAATTTAGGATACAAAAAATTGGGAGCATGTTTAGAAAATGGTTTATAAAATGAAGACACGTTTTTCATTTTATAACAAATTAAGGAATATTTATTTTCTACACTACACAGAACATTATTTTTCAGGTACACATCAAGGAATGAGATTTTACTTTTGAGAATTGCTTTTTCTGAGTGTTCATTTTTGCTGTTAGTTTTTTTAAATCTGGCCGATAATTGGTAAGCGCAGTTCGCACAATTTCACTTAAATGTTCATCACTTCATTCAGATCAATATGTAGATTTAATGAATTTAATCGTTGAGTACAGTGATTGACACACACACACACACACACACACACACACACACACACACACACACACACACACACACACACACACACACACACACACACACACACACACACACACACACACACACACACACACACACACACACACACACACACACACACACACACACACACACACACACACACACACACAAAAGTAGTCCCAAAGATTGAGATTAGTCTTTTGACACACTGTTTTGTTTGTGTGTATTTTTCTTCTGGAACATTCTTCCAAAATTCTATGGTAGAAATGCCACTTCGTTTGAGTCTTTTAATCCTTCGTCCTCTTGCAGTTCTTGTAGCTCCAACTCTACAGCTGCTGTATCCTTTGTTATTGGTGATGAAACAGTACTGCCATCGCTCACAACATCAACAGAAAAAGGATTTTCTAGGAATGATCTCAAATCATTAAATCTGCCATTGATTTCTTCAGCACAGCACACGACTGCCTATACGTGAACGCGACTGGCTTCACCTCACGACACTGGCTCACTGACACACTCTCCCGCTCAAAGCACTATCAAATGGAAGGCGCCGGAACTATCTTCACCTCTCATGTCTTGCCACTGACCTACAGCGCTAATAACATTAAGCCGCACATCACTGCTACTGATTGACGCCAGCCGCGAGATGTCGTTAGATTCCATTAATTATATCATTTAATTTAACTCTAAGGTTGGTGTCAAGAGCCGCACAAGATGGACTCAAGAGCCGCATGCGGCTCGCGAGCCTCGTTGTGGCCAGCCCTGGTATATAAAATAAGAGTTTTGTCTGTACATTGCTCAGAATTTAAGAAGAATGGTATTTCTTTATTGGTCATGTCCACAGCAACAAGGAAATGTACATTTTACCTTCCCGTTAGTTCTGCCTGTGTGTATGTATGCACATCACGAGAAAACGGCTGAAGAGAATTTAATGAAAATTGGTACTAAAGTCTATGAATGAGCCACTACAATCTTGGCTATAAATCATTTTATTCACACTGAGTGAAATGGTAGTTTAGGGAAAGGCCTAAAATTTAGTTCTCAAAAATTTATTTTATTAGTGATCCTATCGATAAATATTACATAACTAAAGTTACATAGAATTACATTTCTGATCATTAAGATATATTCATGAATTAGTATTTTTGTTGCCAAGTCCACATTAACGCCGAGCCACGAGAAAATGGGTAAACAAAATTTTATGAAAATCGGTACATAGTTGGGAAATGAGAAACTACAGTCTAAGCTATAAACAAATTTATTCACCCTGAATGAAATGGTAGTTTAGGGGAAGGTGCCTAAAATTTAATTTTTAAATTCCTATGTTATCGATCCTATAGAAAAGTACTACATAACTAAAGTTATAGAGAAGACAATATACGATCATTTATGTTTTATTCAGTTTTACCGTACTGATTATAATAATAGTGGCATTTCAGAGTCGGAAGAAAACGAAATGGGAAGGCCATAGGAAGCTCATAAAATTGATCATCAACAATAACATTACATTGATCATTGTTATGATTCTTTTTCTCTTATGCTACCACTCATCTTTGATAGATGGGAATACTGCTGCGTACCGAGTACAACAGCCTGCCTGAATATTGGTGGGAAATAGCTGGGAAATTAGGCAACTTTCTTCTTTAGCATGCCATTCCTCTGGTTCATGCATTTCCTGATACTGCTGGTACGTAACGCACTGGTTCATCATAGTATTCCAGTTATTCGATGACTACTCTGAGGCACTGTTTGGAATGATCAGCGTCCACACTTAATGGAATAATAGCTGAGGAGTGTTCACGGCTCACGGCTGTCTGCGGTCTGGTCATTCCAGCTCTGGAACTTTGGGCTGGTAGATTGGAAGCGTAGTATTGTTGGTTAAAAGTGGGAAAATGTGTGGTTTTTCATTTGATCGAGTACTTCATATTGCAGTATTGCTTTCAATTGTGACATTCTTACTGGCATCATTGTAATGACCTATGTTGATTTCAGTTGCGAAAACCACTAAGACAGTCTTTCTGAGGATGTAAAAACAGGCACGTGGAAAGAGTGTGTCTGCCATTATAATGAAAAATCCCCAACTTGATCGTGACTGATAGTAGGCAAGAGGGCCTACCATTTCAGTGAAAATTTCCTAACCCAGTCTTCACATAAGAAAAGACGTTTGGTGACTTCCCCGTCACACTTTTAGGGTAACGTTAAGAGCTATGCAATTTAATAACTCTTGCTCACAACGTATACACATTATTGAGAATAACTTAAACAAATACAGCCACTTGAGTAAACTAGCAATCCAAGATTTCATAACTGTTTTAAAACTAGTCGTAAATAATAACTTTTTTACTTTCGATGGCATTATATACCAACAGAAAGGTTTGGTTATGGGATCACCGGCCTCGGGTATTTTAGCAGAAATTTACCTAGACTTTGTTGAACAAAACAAAATTGAAAATAACAAAAAATTTGACAATATTCACTTTTGGGCTAGGTATGTTGACGATGTTTTTTTTAAGTTAATTATGTATGAAAAATCAGTTAACGCTACCACTATTCTTCTTAGACTTAACAATATCGATTCTCACATCAGATTTACACTAGAAACTGAAACAGACCAAAATAATAAAGTTTTTAGATTTAACTATTAACAGACATCCAAATGCTTTAACTTATAAAATCTTCAAGAAACCAACTCAAACTGCTTCCACTATTCGTCAAGATTCAACACATCCGCAGACCCACAAACGAGCGACATACAATAGCTTAGTTCATGGGCTTTCAACATACCTATGTCCAAGAAAGATTAAAAAAACGAACTGAACACCATCCATGGCATCGCAAAATTCAATGGGTTCAGTAGTCACTTTATAGAAAGAATAATCAATGAATACAAACATCGCCCAAAAACCACACTTGAGAAACACACAAATCCCCTACATTTTCCACCTTCACATTTAATAAGGAAATCAACAAAGTTTAAGAAACCTAGCATAAAAATAGCTTTTAAAACCAACAACAAAAATGCAGATATTTTACGTAATACTTCATCTATCAATAGGATCGACAGATTTTTGAAATTGGGACTCTATAGGATTAAATGTAATGCCACCGAGCTGGATAGCTGGAGACGCTTAAGTGCGGCCAGTATCCAGTAATCGGGAGATGGTGGGTTTGAACCCCACTGTCGGCAGCCCTGAAGATGGTTTTCCGTGGTTTCCCATTTTCACACCAGGCAAATGCTGGGGCTGTACCTTAATTAAGGCCACGGCCGCTGCCTTCCCATTCCTAGGCCTTTCCCATCCCATCGTCACCTTAAGACATACTTGTGTCGGTGCGATGTAAATCAAATAGCAAAAAAATGTAATCCCCGTAATATTTCGTATGTGGTAGAGACCAGCAGGAATTTCAATATAAGATATTTAGAACATAACAACGCCATAAGATACAATAAATTCTCAGCAGTTGGCCAGCATATGCCTGACTACAATCCTAAATTCACCAGTATTGAGCAAGATATGGATATCCTTGAAATAGTAAAAAAATGTGCTTTATTTAATATAATGGAAAACTGCTTTATACACTTAGATCAGTACTTTATTCTAATTATAACCTTAATGATACCTCAGAGAAACCCAACATTTTATTTTATTTAATTATTACTTTTCTCAGAAACACTAATTGAACAAATCAGAAACTGATTTTAACTTTAATTAAAGGTACTTTTCCGAGGCAATTATCCTCGTTCCACACCCTTCAGCCCCGCCCTAAAGGTAATCCTTCCTCCTCCCTCCCCTCCTCTCTCACGTCACATCCATCCCATCTAACCCGCTCTTCCTCGCCCCTCCCCTACATTTCATATTTCCCTCAGTCACGTTCTCACATACCAGCTATACACTATCAGCCACGTTTGTTTTATTATCTTTGTATTTCTTCATCATTAACTTTTAAGCTGAATAATGTAGTATTGCTTATTTTAACTAAAATGTATTATTTAAGGATATTTTGACTAAATTGTGTATTTGAATGTTTATGGCTGATGATGACCCCAAGTAGGGTCGAAACTGGTACCAAACTTTATACTGTATTGTAAAAAACTGCATTGCGAAAAGCTTACTATATTGAATAGGTGGAAAAATTTTACCTGAATAAATCATATGTAATCTCAGTTCAATACAGACCAACCAGAATGAAATTTAGTACCCTTAACCCGTGAGGACTGGCGCATGGGTGTTTTTGACCCGAGACTTAAATATTAGCCTATAATTCTGATTTGGTCACCCCTCATTTCCTGTCGCCTTCAGTACCTTCCTTCCTGGCCTTGAACGAAATCCTTAATCCTTAGAAAGTTCACATGTTATAACTTTGTCATCACCCGAGTTATTATTGTGTTACTCTCCGGCGGGTCAGATCAAATCAAATCAAAATCTCTTTATTTGCAAATGAGGTGTCTACCTCAGTGGCAAATGGTACACTAAAATACATTATTGTCAAGCACTAAATATTAAATTAACAAGAGAAGAATATTTTCCTATAATACAATATTATACAATTTACGCTAACAATTTTTTCTATTAAACACACAGCTCATCTATATATATAAAATTAGAGTTTTGTCTGTACATTGCTCAGAATTTAAAAAAAGATGGTATTTCTGTATCAGTCGTGCCCAGAGTAACAAGGAAATGCATTTTTTACTTTTCCGTAATTTCTGTCTGTCTGTCTGTATGTATGTATGTACACGCATCACGAGAAAACGGCAGAAGAGAATTTAATGAAAATCGGTATACGAAGTCAGGTAATATGTCGCTATAATCTAGACCATAAATAATTATACTCACGCTGACTGAAATGGTAGCTTAGGGGAAGGCCTAAAATTTAATTCTCAAATATTTAAGTTATTAGTGGCCATATCTTAATGAAAATCGGTATACAAAGTTGGGGAATAAGTCGCTATAACCTAGGCCATAAATAATTATACTCACGCTGAGTGAAATGGTAGCTTAGGGGAAGGCCTAAAATTTAATCCTCAAATTTTTGTTATTAATAGCCGTATCTTAACAAAAATCGGTATGGGAAGTCGAGGAATAAGTCACTACAATCTAGGCCATAAATAATTGTATTCACACTGACAAAAATGGTAGTTTAGGGGAAAGCCAAAAATTAAATTCTCAACTATTTGTTATTAGTGGTCCTATCTTAATGAAAATCGGTATGAAAAGTCGGGAAATAAGTCTCTATAATCTAGGCTATAATTAATTTTATTCACGCTGAGTGAAATGGTAGTTTAGGGGAAGGCCTAAAATGTAATTCTCAAATATTTATGTTATTGGTGGTCGTATCGATAAATACTAGGCCTACATAACTAAAGTTATACAGTTTTAAATATCCGATAATTTATAACTTATGCATTGTTAGCGTACCGGCTATGATCATAGAGATATTCATGAATTTTGATTTTTGTTACTAAGTCCATATCAGCGCCAAGTCAAGAGAACATGGGTAAACAGAATTTATTGAAAATCAGTATGTGAAGTCAGAGAATAAGGAACTACAGTCTACGCTGTAAATAATTTTGTAAGATGCCCTAATATCACAGGTTTAAAACAAAAATAAATGTTGGCGACCACGGGGCCCTTAGCTGAGTCCTGGCATTGCTTCCACTTACTTGTGCCAGGCTCCTCACTTTCTTCTATCCTGTCCAACCTCCCTTGGTCAACTCTTGTTCTTTTCCAACCCCGATGCTATTAGGTTTGCGAGGGCTAGGGAGTCTTTCATTTTCACGCCCTTCGTGGCCCTTGTCTCCCTTTACCGATATCTTCATTTTTCAAAGTGTCGGACCTCTTCCTCTTTTTTCCTCGGTTTAGTGTTATATAGAAGATATTTACCCAATTTGTACTTCCTCTAATAGCAATAATCACCTCCACCACCACCACCACCCTCTAATAAACGTTCCCCAACCTTTCCTCTATTTATCATCTCCCATTCATCTATAAATTACTACGGCAAGTTGTTTCGAGTTGAACCTCACATTGCAATTTTCTTTTATTATTTCTTCCTATTTTTAATACATTTTTATTTGGCTTTATTCTTTTTAATGTTTTAAATTATTCTCAAACTTATATATCTACTTTGAATTTGACGAAATTAAATCCTACACTGTTTTCCTAAGACTTCAATTACGTCACCTTTTACTCTTTGGCCTGAGAAACAAATGCCTACAAGACCTGCCTAGCAACGACTCTACATAAGTGCATACTTGACCTGCTTGTGAACTTCAACTATATTTGTTTTCGGCGCAAGACAATGATGTTCTGTTTACTCTCTTGACTGCGATCACTGTGTTTTGGACATTAACTGAATTGCTACGATATGAATCAATGTTAATTTTTTGCCTGTGTTCAATGTATTATTAGTTGTTTTAAGATCTTTATATCTTGCCCTACTTTACTATTTGGCTGATGATGACACTTGTAATGTGTCGAAACCGGTCCCAATAAACAAGTTGTGACTTCTTTTTAGTTCAACTTACAACGAAGTATTGAAAGGTGGATCCTTCTAATATTGTACATCTTATTTCTCTATTCAATACGCAACGATCATGAAGTTTTTAACTTTAAATGATCGTCCCCATAGTAAAGAATGAATACAGTGGTGCAATTGTTATCATGTAATCTATTACATAATCTTAATTAGGACTGAAATACATAAATAATGATTATCAATACTGTTTCTATTTATACAGCATGTGACCTATGCAAAGAAATTGTCAGCTATCTTTAAATGTAGAATTAAATATTAAAAAGCCAATGTTTTTAGGTTCTCAGTAACTCTTCAGGCAACAGTGGGAAACTGAGTCTGCTGTAGCTAGAGGGAGTTGGGGTGAAGTGAGGTCAGGGCAAGCATCACTTTGCCTGTTAGTACGGGTAAGTAGGGGAAAGAGTCCGCTGATAAGAAAATCGGCCTGAATACCACCCGCTACCGAATAAGACGTGCACCCTAAAGTTTTGACGACAAAATACGGGGAAAGAAAAAAAAATCAAGTAACTTACATACCTATTTAATTTTCTTCAAATATACCACAAATATAAATTTAAACAGCTTACAATTAATAAAATCATCACAAAAAAAAGTAAATAAAATCGGTCCAATACTCGGATCATTCACAATTCACCGTCATCATCTGAAGTTTCACCACAGGAACTTTCGCCGCTGGCATCTTTCCACAAATAGTCGTCCTCACTACCATCCACTGAATTTGTAATTCCACATTTCTTAAAACTTTTGGACACTAGATCGTTGGGAATGTGCGCCCATGCGGTCTTGATCCAGCTGCATATTAGTCCCACGTCAGGCCTCTTCACTCGTCTGGTTGGTGTTAACGCGTGATCACCATCAGATATCTATTTCATTGCAGTTTTGAAAGGCCGGTTAACGTACACATCCATCGGCTGTAGAATAGAAGTGAGTCCTCCGGGAATTATTGCAAGATCAGTTTTTCCTTTCCTCTTCATATCTTTTATGGCGTCAGTTGTACGTATGTCCTTGGTTAACTGTCCAACACAAGCATGTTTCGTTTTTGTAACAAAGCTCCTGGGCGACGTTGTCAAACGCACTTCACCCAGTCCTCAACTAATGCACAGTCCATCCAGCTGGACTCATGTGTTCTAACAATACCACCGGATGGCAAGTTTCCTTTCGGAAGAGTTTTCCTTTTCAGAACCACTTTAGCTTTAGGGTTTATTTTTGGTATATTTGCCTCCCTATTTTGGGGATGTTTAGAACCAATAAATCCTCTCGTTACTTATGACAGATAGTGTGATTCAAAGAGACACCAAGCGTATTATTCACTGCTTGAACTCATATTTGATATCAAAATGTAAGAAAGTAAATGTTAATATATACATACCACTGGACTTCAGAATGTCTCTATATAATATGCACCATATTTTTACTGTTTAAATTTGTAGTAATCGTTTTTGAATTAGCTGTTAGTGGCTTTTTTCTTCTTCTCTCCCTATTTTGACTTTTTTCCCCAGCAGTCTGGCATAATCCCAGCATGAAATTTTTCTTCCAGGGAGGCAAAAAAACCAAAAACCACATATGGAGGGAGTTTGGTTCCAACCGCTAATACGCACAACATTACCGTTACCACCTGTTCTGATGGTTACACTTTTAGAACCCTTCGTGTCTATTGTCTTTTCCAACTACATTTCAAAATAGACAGGTGTCTGGTCAACATAAGAATTTTGCTTCCTCAAATGAATAATGCGACGCTGAAAGGTCGTTAATTTTTCTTCATATGCCCCAGGGAGACGACGTGAAATAGACGTACATCTCCGAACACACAATCCCTTTCTCTGATAAAAGTTTCAGATCTATCAGCGGCTTGCAGTAAAACCCTGTTTTTTGAGTTCTTTTGAGATCTCTAGTGCTTTCAATTGATACGTTTCACTAGAAACACCATATCCTAACTCACGTTTTTCTATCACAAATTTGTGGAGTTGTTCTTCAATTTCCTGAAACACTGCACTCTGCCCGTGGAACGCTCTGTGATCGCCGTTACTTTTTAGAAGTTTTTCCTTCTTCTTCCACCAATCATGAATACACGATTCATCAATATCGTACTTTCTGCCAACAGCACGATTTCCGTATATTTCAGCTTCGATTACAACTTTAAGTTTCTCATGCACAGTAAATGACCACAGACGCCGTTTTGAATCCATCGCTTACTATCGAGACAGCACTTTCACGGGAAAGATACGGAACTCGAATGTGAGCGAGGTAGACCTCTGTAACAAACAGTCTCAACTCGCGCAAAGTACGATATCCCGCGAGATCAGCTATTCGCACACCCAGCATCATTTGTGAAACAAATGATGATCGAGCATACGCAGCAGTGGCTTTCATATTTACCGCATATTTACCCATATTCTTCGATTTACTGTATTTCCTTACATTTTGTGTTTTCATGCCACTATAACCGTATTGAGAAAAATCAAACTTATTTTCTCGCAACTAAAACACAATAAGACCTGAATGCCCATTTACATTTATTTCAATACTCCATGTAAACGTAGTAAATATTTACAAGAATGAACGGCTTGAATACGACCTGCACCCAAGATTTAGGACCAATATTTTGGGGAAAAAAGTGAGGGTGGTATTTGAGATTATACGGTAGTGGTGCTTGTCTTGAAACCACCTCACATAAAGGATTGCAATATTTAGTCCCCTAGTACTTTTAACTTTGTGAAACATGAAACACTGCTGCATATCCTATGTTATTGCCATTCTGTATTGAAATCTGACTGCATCACTTAAGTGTTGACAACACAAACGTCTGCGTTATTAAAATAAAGCAAGGAGTGAGACAAGGCTGTGTTCTATCTCCACTACTCTGAATGGGTATGTTTTTGAAGCACTGGAAGGGAAACACGAGGGCATCATTGTTAATGGGATCGAAGTAAATAATCTGCGATATCCAGATGATACTCTTCTGCTTGCAACAAGTGTTAAAAGATCTTCAGAAAATTTACTTGTATCTTAGTGTAGGAGAAAATAAATCACAACTTCATTAAGTGTTTCTGAGAAATCTCCTCCAAGGCTGTACAACTGTAGATCTGTCAGTGCATTGCGGGCACACAATAAGCAAGGACAGCTGAGAAGTCATCACGGTCACCCTCCCCTCCAAGACTGTGCACTGCGGGCACAGCTGAGAAGAGACTGGTTATTTCAGAAGTGGTTTTCCACAGTTTCCACCTTCAGGAGACAGAACTGTGTGTGTCTGCCAATTCCAGCCTAGATTATTACAAATACACACCCCAGGACAAATGCATCATCCATGAAAGTCAGCACATATACAGTAATACCTTGTTAATTCGAAGTCGTTGGGACTCAAAAATCGGACTTTGAATTACGTGATTTCGAATTAACCGCCAATTCGCTATTCAGAAGTACCGACCCTCGCTGTGTTACAAAATATTTTAAGGCCCGTTACTGCATGCAGTTAACCTTGATTCACAGTTTATACCTTTCAAATGCCATGAAAAAAGAACTATTTCCAAAATGTATCCAAGAAGGTGCATTTACAGTATTCAAATAATGCACTTGAATATCTCACTGGCAAACATAACCTCACGCAATGAAAGAAAGAAAGAAGAAAGAAAAAAAAAGCACGATTCAAAGACGAGAAATCTATGCTGGCTCCCATGTGCAAGTACTTTATTCATTAAATTACTATACTGTAAATGTTTTAGATGCCTTGTATTTACACAGAAAGTGCCCGATGTCCTTAAAATTGAACTTTCCTATGGCTATCCTTGTACGATTTCCCGCCATGGCACTTCTCGTGTACTTCAGAAATGTAAACACTTGCCGCGTCACAAAGTATTCTAAGACTCATTAATACATGCAATCACCTCGATTTGCGGTTTAAACCTTTCAAATGCCATGGGAAAAAACTATTTCCAACATGTATCCAACAAGGTGCATATACAATGTTCAAATAATGCACTTGGGTAAATAACTTACAAATATAACCTCACGCAACGAAAGAAAAATATCACACAATTCAAAGACGAGGATAAATTATGCTGGTTCCCCTGTGCAAATGCATTATTTTTTGGATTTCTGTACTGTTTGCATTTTTAGATGCTTTGTACTGGAAAGCGCCTGACGCCCATGACATTGAGGCTTATCGAACTTTCCTATGACGAGAGGATAAAGTTTCTCGCTTCCACGTGCATTGCAACGCACTACAATGACCCCCATCCCTCACACTTGTACGATTCACCGGCTGGCACTTTCTCCTTTAAAACCATATGATCGTTTGGGCTCGCATTAAAATAAAGTAATGCAGTTTCATCGGCAATGACAATATTGTTCGGTGCCTACGAATTTATTATATGAGCCACGTTTTTTTTTTCGTCAACTGTCGGCATCGCCAGTGTTCGCGGATTCTGTTTTCCCGCACAATGCCCGTTGCGTGATATTACGGCGTTCCTTAAAAGTTTGAATACAAAAGAATTCCGATTTCATTCAACTTAGTAATCATGAAGCGCACTGTAGATCCACCAAAGTGAGTGTAAATGCGGAAAGCTACGGTACCACTCCACGTTCCGGAACACGCGTTCTATTATGACGCGGTGAATTGAAATTACTCTGTAACATACTACTGTTTTAAAATGTAAAGGCAGTTTCGAATTAAAAGTCTAAATTTCGGTAATGGGGCCGACATTGTACTTCGAATTAGAATTATCCGTATTTCGAATTAAACAATTTAAATAACATGCAAAACTGTATCTCATGTTTCTGGGAACGAGACCTTCCTCGAATTTGGCGGGATTTTGAATTAACAGATTTCGAATTATCGAGGCTCTACTGTAACTTTGTACAAACTACTTAAGTAGCAGTTGACCAAAAAGATCCAAGCCCCTAAAATTAACTACATCCATTCTTTTTGCTATTAGTTTAATGTTGCAGCAGCTCAGACATGTCTTTCGGCCAGCATTTGACTGGTGTGGAAATGGAAAACCATGGAAAACTGTGGAAAACCATCTTCAGGGCTGCTGATAATAGGGTTCTACCTTACAATAAATTAAATATCCCAAAATAATATGATGAATCTCACTATATAAATCAGCTTCTTTTTGCTGATGTATATTACTGTAATATAGAAAGTAGTACATACCATGGCGATGAACCTTCCAATGAACTTGAAGTATAAAAGGTGATCAGGGTTAACATATGATGCAGGGTTTATTTGCAAACTGTAATTATTTTTGTTGGCATACTCAAAAAGGCAGTACATTGGATTGAGCACCTCATGTGACAGTAGGAAGAACCATTCTCTGAAACAATGTATCCATCCCATTAAGTACAGGACATAACATACAACTTAAGGTAGTTGGTAGCATAATACAACTAAAAATTACCTTGAAACTCCACCATAATCCAAGCCTTCCTCTCCTCTGAAAATGATGTATAGCCGTCTCCTCATTTCATAAGCAGGAAGCCGCATGATTTGATGGTAGGAGTCCTCAAATAATGTCTGACGAGTTACGGTGATCTTGATGTGGCTTGGAAGAGCATTACTTTGACACAGGTACCGAAACTGACCTAATTTCCATCGAAAAGAACGTTCATAAGCACGAGGTACCCCATACACGCCTTTTGGCCTGAAACATAATGCCACATGAATTTAACAAAGTTCATAAGCACGAGGTATCCCATACACAACCAGGACAAATCACCCTATGATTTCCATTTGTTTGGACTGCTTAAAGAAGCCCTAGGAGGGCAATGATTTGAAAATGATGAGTGTGGGGCAGACTTTGTGTGCAATTGGCTGGTGACATGACCGCTCTTTATATGATGAGGGCATAAAAAATCTGCCCATATGCTGGGAAAAATGCATTTCAAAAGCAGGAAACTATGTGGAAAAATATTGTAATTGCATTGTGTTTCTCAATAAGTGAATTTAAATAAAAAATAAAATCCCGTTTATATTTGATACCCCCTCGTATCCTGATGAAAATCACTGGTTTGATCATTAGAACTGCTTGAATGACATGACAACAGATGATTTATATGATGAAGGGAAGTAACAAAGAAACTAACAGGCTGTGAAAGCATCGACCTAAATAGTAGGGCAGCTATCCTATGTCAGTCACCTAATGAGAAAAGGCCTTGCCTTTTACAGATACTCAATGACTGGAAAAATACAAAATAAGACTAATTGCTGGTTCCATTCAAAGTCTGTCACTCATTCTAACAATGCAAAATGAA
Source organism: Anabrus simplex (assembly GCF_040414725.1). Classification (NCBI taxonomy): domain Eukaryota; kingdom Metazoa; phylum Arthropoda; class Insecta; order Orthoptera; family Tettigoniidae; genus Anabrus; species Anabrus simplex. The sequence continues at coordinate 1,806,270,369 of NC_090265.1, forward strand.
TGCAGTGCACTGATTATAGAGCTTATTGTTTGTATAGTCACCATAATTGTAAGATTGATTTCTATTATTATCTTGTCAATAACTGATTACCCAAACTATTCAACATGGTGTTTGAATCCGAAGCAAAGGCTGTTCAAAAACGTGGTCTACTTAAAAGGTCACTAACTCACCTTGAAAATTACTTGAAGCAACATTAACCACTATGAAATGATTTCCAAACAGAATAGGTTGCCAGAAATTTGGAAGGAATTCAGTGCAGTTAGGGAGTATTTAGAATGTGAATTAGACTCAAAATCTAGCGAAATTCACTTCAGAGAGCATGATGAATTTGAAAACAGGTATGATACAATAGTTGGTAGGATTCAAGAATTGCTTTGTTCACTTGAAAGACCCAGGAGTCCTAGTAACACATCCATCGTCTCTGATAACTCTACTCGATCCAACTGTAGCTTGAAGCTCCCTCCCATTGAATTGCCTGTTTTAAAAGGAGATTTGACAAAATACTTGAGTTTCAGGAACACCTTTCAAAGCTTAGTCATTAACAATATCCGCACTGACAATGTGCAAAGACTACACTACCTATTGCCGTCTCTTCAAGGCGAACCTAGGGATTTGTTGGATAACCTAGCCATATGCGCTGAGAACTTTACTGTTGCTTGGAATTTAATTGATGAAAGGTACAATAATAAACGCTTGATTGTTTCACAACATGTAAAGCATTTGCTCAATCTCCATAATTGTACTAGTGGATCTTCCGTTGATTATCACAAATTGATTAACCAAGTAAAATCAAACCTTAGTGCTGTTGACAGTTTGGAGGGTCAAGTTTTGCTACAGGAACAGATCCTAAATAAGATCAAGCCCAACCATAGAAGTGAATGGGAAAACAAATTTGCCTCCACTGATATTCCCACACTAAATAATTTGATTGATTTCTTGGAAAGAAAATGTCAACCATTAGAGCTAACAGAATGCAAGAAGCTTGTTATTGAGCAAAAACGAGACTTAAAATCCAACCTAAGAGCCCTTCACATTACCAACAACAGCACTTCCTTGAATTGTAGGTTTTGCTAACTTGATAATCACAGCATTTCTGATTGTAGAAAGTTCAAACAAGCAAACATTGATCATCGTCGCAAGTTTGTGAGAGAAAATAAACTTTGTTATCTTTGTTTTTCTGCTTCTCAAGTTTCTAAACAGTGTAAGCAAAACAAGTGCCCCTACTGTAATGGGCCCCACAACTTACTGGTTCACAAGGAACAAGCAAGTCCCAATAATAACAATAATAATATGAATGCTACAAGTTCTGCAATTGTTTCACCCACTGCTATGAAGGTTGTTTCAGGACTAGGTTCTAATGTTTTGCTGAGCACAGCGTGTGTAGTAGTAAAAGCTAGCTCAAGAGAGATTGTACTAGTTAAAGCTTTGTTAGACTCTGCGAGTCAATTATCCTTTGTGACTTCTGATCTTGTCAAGAGTATTGGTATCCGTACAAGGTCTTGTCGTCTACCTATTGTTGGTATAGGCAATCCGACCTCCTCTGCGAACCATGTGACCTTGCCGTGGTGGGGAGGCTTGCGTGTCCCAATGATGCAGATAGCCGAGCCGCAGGTGCAACCATATCGGATGGGTATCTGTTGAGAGACCAGACTAACGAATGGTTCATCGAAAGGGGGGTAGCAGCCTTTCGGTAGTTGCAAGGGCGGCAGTCTAGATGATTGACTGATACGGCCTTGTAATAATACTCAACATGGCTTAGCTGTGTTGATACTGCTACACGGCTGAAAGCAACGGGAAACTACAGCCGTAACCACCTCCCGAGGACATGCAGCTCTCTCTGTATGAATGATGTACTGATGATGGCTTCCTCCCGGGTAAAATATTCCGGAGGTAAACTAGTCCCCAATTCGGATCTCCGGGTGGGGACTACACGAGAGGGGGCGATCATCAGGAAGATGGATACTGACATTCTGCAAGTCGGAGCGTGGAATGTTAGAAGTTTGAATCGTTGTGGTAGGTTAGAGAATCTGAAAAGGAAGATGGATAGGCTAAAGTTAGATGTAGTTGGTATAAGTGAAGTACGTTGGCAGGAAGAACAGGATTTTTGGTCAGGCGACTACCGAATTATCAACACGAAATCAAACAGGGGTAATGCAGGAGTTGGTTTAATAATGAATAAGAAAATAGGGCAGCGGATAAGCTACTACGACCAGCATAGTGAAAAAATTATTGTCGCCAAGATAGACACCAAACCAATGCCCACCACAATAGTGCAGGTCTATATGCCTACTAGTTCAGCGGATGATGAAGAAATTGAAAGAATATATGAGGAGATAGAAGATTTAATACAATATGTCAAAGGTGACGAGAATCTAATTGTGATGGGAGACTGGAACGCAGTGGTAGGCCAAGGAAGAGAAGGTAGCACAGTAGGAGAATTTGGATAGGGACAAAGGAACGAAAGAGGAAGTCGGCTGGTTGAATTCTGCACTGACCATAATTTAGTCCTCGCCAATACTTGGTTCAAACACCACAAACGACGGCTGTATACGTGCACGAGACCTGGAGACACTGGAAGGTATCGAATAGACTTCATTATGATTAGGCAGAGATTCAGAAAGCAGGTGTTGGATTGCAAAACTTTCCCAGGAGCAGACGTGGACTCTGACCACAACTTGTTGGTTTTGAAATGCCATCTGAAGTTGAAGAAATTGAAGAAAGGAAAGAATGCAAAAAGATGGGATCTAGACAAGTTGAAAGAAAAGAGTGTGATGGATTGTTTCAAGGAACATGTTGCACAAGGACTAAATGAAAAGGCCGAAGGAAACACAGTAGAGGAAGAGTGGAGAGTCATGAAAAATGAAGTCAGTAGGGCTGCTGAAGAAATGTTAGGAAGGAAGAAAAGATCAACTAAGAATCAGTGGATAACTCAGGAGATACTAGACCTGATTGATGAACGACGAAAATACAAGAATGCTAGAAATGAAGAGGGCAGAAAAGAATACAGGCGATTAAAGAATGAAGTGGATAGAAAGTGCAAGGTAGCTAAGGAAGAATGGCTGAAGGAGAAGTGCAAGGATGTCGAAAGCTGTATGGTCCTGGGAAAGATAGATGCTGCATACAGGAAAATCAAGGAAACCTTTGGAGAAAGGAAATCTAGGTGCATGAATATTAAGAGCTCAGATGGAAAGCCACTTCTAGGGAAAGAAGACAAAGCAGAAAGATGGCAGGAGCATATCCAACAGTTGTATCAAGGTAACGATGTAGATAATTTCGTTCTGGAACATGAAGAGGCTGTTGATGCTGATGAAATGGGAGACCCAATTTTGAGGTCAGAGTTTGACAGAGCTGTGAGTGACCTAAATAGGAACAAGGCACCTGGAATTGATGATATTCCCTCTGAATTACTGACTGCCTTAGGAGAAACCAGCATGGTAAAGTTATTTCATTTAGTGTGCAAGATGTATGAGACAGGAGAAGTCCCATCCGATTTTCGGCAGAATGTTGTTTTTCCTATTCCCAAGAAAGCCGGTGCTGACAGGTGTGAAAACTACCATACTATTAGTTTAGTATCTCATGCCTGCAAAATTTTAACACGTATTATTTACAGAAGAATGGAAAAACAAGTTGAAGCTGAGTTGGGGGAAGATCAATTTGGCTTCAGAAGATATGTAGGAACACGTGACGCAATCCTGACTTTACGTCTGATCTTAGAGGATCGAATCAAGAAGGACAAGCCCACGTACATGGCATTCGTAGATCTAGAAAAGGCATTCGATAATGTTGATTGGACCAGGCTATTTATGATTCTGAAGATGATAGGGATCAGATACCGAGAACGAAGAATTATCTACAACCTGTATAAAAATCAGTCTGCAGTGATAAGAATCGAGGGCTTTGAAAAAGAAGCAGCAATCCAGAAAGGAGTGAGGCAAGGCTGCAGTTTGTCCCCTCTCCTTTTCAATGTTTACATAGAACAGGCAGTAAAGGAAATCAAAGAGAAATTTGGAAAGGGAATCACAGTCCAAGGAGAGGAAATCAAAACCTTGAGATTTGCTGATGATATTGTTATTTTATCTGAGACTGCAGAAGATCTTGAGAAGTTGCTGAATGGTATGGATGAAGTCTTAGGTAAGGAGTACAAGATGAAAATAAATAAGTCCAAAACAAAAGTAATGGAGTGCAGTCGAACGAAGGCAGGTGATGTAGGAAATATTAGATTAGGGAACGAAGTCTTAAAGGAAGTAGATGAATATTGTTACTTGGGTAGTAAAATAACCAACGATGGCAGAAGTAAGGAGGACATAAAATGCAGACTAGCACAAGCAAGGAAGAGCTTTCTCAAGAAAAGAAATTTGCTCACTTCAAACATAGATATCGGAATTAGAAAGATGTTTTTGAAGACTTTTAAGTATTGAGAAGGTGGAACAATAAAAAATTTTGTACTCATTTTTAACTTAACTGGAGAAGAATCGAGCTATCGAAGAAGCTGAGCGCCTGCGGACCAAGCGACAAGTACGTCAGTTCCTTGGCTTGTGTGGATGGCATAGCAGCTTCGTGCCAAACTTTGAAGAGAAGGCAATACCATTTACCGATCTACTCCATAACAACCGCCAGTTCCGATGGACCAGCAAGGAAGAGGCAGCGTTCCAAAGCTTTAAGGCTGCGATATGCAACGCTCCCGGACTATCATATCCCGACCCTCAACAGAAGATGTGCCTGTAGATGGATGCCAACAACTCCGGCCTAGGAGCAGTGTTGTTCTAGGATAGGAGTGACAGCAGAAGGGACATCGAGTATGCCAGCAAAAAGCTATCTCCCACCGAACAATCCTACTGCACTGCTGAGAAGGAAGCCTTAGCCGGGGCGTGTGCCATGGGCAAATTCGGAGGCTACTTGGAGGGAAGGAAGTTTCAGGTCTACACAGATAACGCCGCTCTGAAATGGTTGAATTCGGTCTCCGTTCAAAATCTAAATTGATGCGATGGGCTCTGTTAATCACAGAATTTGATTTCAATGTGTGTCACACGTCCCAGGATCAACGAACATACGAGCAGACAGTTTATCTAGGTACCCGGTGATGAAACATGAAGCTAGGAGCACTCCTGTCAAAAGGGAGATCCTACAAAAACACCAGAGTGAGCCCAAGGAAACTATCCTTATGACCATCAAGAAGGAACTTGATCTGGAAGTAATTAAACAATGGCAAGAACAAGACAAGCCCTGTAGGACCATGACACAGTGGATTAGGAGACAGAACACCAACAGTCAACTTGTCCCGAGGGAATTCAAGATGTCCTACAAGAACTTCCCAGTTGACAGACGAATCTTAATGTACAAGTTGTAATCGTACGAATGTATGATCCCCAAATTTTTAGGTAGGAAATTTTCATAATAGTTTGTAATACTGAAGTCATGTAAATCATGTAATTTTGTTCAATTATATGTAAAAACATAAGATTAGAAGAAGAATTTGTAGTAGGGAATTTTGTATATATATATGTAACTTTAATTTGTGTAAGTGTCTGCACATGCCATGGCAGTGTAGGTTGCTCAAGAATTGTGCAACATGGAAAACAGTGGACATATCGGGAAAGACGGTTAAAGTCAGTTGAAAGGGTTGTAACAAAGTGGCTTGGAAACCCGGGGTACGGCAGGTAGTATAGGCTGAAGATTGGAGTGGATCAATGTGAATGTACGTGAGTGGACGTTCTATGTCACATCAGACGCACGATAACCAATACCAGGGCTTTGTTTTAAGCAAGGTTGGGTCGACTGAGTGACGCATGAAGATGTGCCTAGGAGAGCGTTGCTACCAGTAAACTTTTCAGGATGCTATAACCACATATAGCAAGCCTATATAAGTATGTACGCGTGTGAGGCAAGTCATTCTGATTCTGTGTTTCTCAATCGGACCGGAGCGCGGGAACTATGTATTTTGCGCGGTTTCCTATGTGATCTTCAATTGTTCGTGAGTATCTTTTACGGAGAGAATATGGTATAATCACAGATGCTAATGAGTCTCCGGCTTTGCGGTGGACGTTCTGTAAAAGACGCTACTAAGAGTTTGATACTCAAACTCGATATAATAATTAGGCCTATATTACAATTCTTCTATAAGATAATGTACAGTGGATGTGGTGGTGCATACTGAATCTACATTATAATTGTATGCCCTCGCGGACCATTTTGTAGAGCTTGAACAGCTCTATATTTCTTGAGAAAGGAATTCATCGTCGGCCGAGCATGCAGTTTCATTTGGAGAGTCGTGAGGCGTCACACTAACCTGTGCGGCAATCGGGAAGGACTCAAGACGTCGATGAAAAAGTGTGTAAATAAGGTTAGGGATGCTCTTCGTAAAGAAGGTTGCATCTGTACGTAGAGAAAGTCGTCGTACTTTACTTTACCAGATTAGGATTTTCTCCTGTAGCAGTAGAGAGTGCAGTGGGACTCTTACCTAGAGGTATGTTACGGAATGTATATAGTGAAAATAACTTTATTGATGGTTTGTACATGTTTGTAATTTGCCTTTGTAAGCGGCAAACAGATGACCGTCGCCGTGGGAGAGGGAGTTGCTCGTTGCTCTACAGAGTTAATTATTCCTGCAACTGTTTTTGCGGGTGGCGCCCATTCTTGTTATTTATACTTATTTTAGTCACCGTTTATTCATTTCATATTTTCAATAGCTTGTAGACGTTACAATTGGCGCCCAACGTGGGGCAGAATGATATCCAGACTTGCTATATAACCTCGATAGGCACATTTGGTTCAGTGTTTTTGTGAGCTTGTGTTAGGAGTTATGTATCGGTGTTGTCATGTTTTGAGTTCTGTATTTTCTCAGTGGAATATGAATAATAGTAAGAGTAATAGTAGTGGAACGAATTTGAGAAAGAGAAAAGTACATAAAGAAAGTATGTTGGTTAATGATGAGGAAGTAGCTTTGACACAAGCACACTAAGTTTGATGAAAGTAGTTTCCAGAGTGATAATATGTCTATGGAAAAAGTATATGGAATTGTAATGGGGGGTGCAGGGGAAGGTAGTGAGCAAAACCAAAGTAACATGGGGGGTAATAATGAGTTTATGAAGTTAGTAATGGAGCAGTTGGCCAAATTGATTGATCAAGGGAATAATTTGAGTAGTCAAATTAGTAATCAGGGGAAGAAATTAAGTGATAAAATTAGTAATGTAGGGGAGGAGGTAAGTAATTTAATTGATAAACATTGCACGGCAGCTAATGCTACTTAGGTTCCAAAATGGGTAAAATATAAATATGTAAATAAATTCAATGTTAATTTTAACCTTATACCAGTTGTAGTATTATTAGAAGTAATTTCACATACCGTACTGTATATGAGTTGACTATGTTTGTAAGATATTATAAGTAGAATTTTGTAAACAATATAAATTTATTAAGGATGATGTGTGTGTTTAATAGAAAAAATTATTAGCGTAAATTGTATAATATGGTATTCTAGGAAAATTTTCTTCGTCTCCTGTCAATTTAAAATTTAGTGTTGACAATAATGTATTTTAGTGTACCATTTGCCACCGAGGTAGACACCTCATTTGCAAATAAAGAGATTTTCATTTGATTTTTGATTTTGAATGATTGGGGTAGTAGTGTGGAGAAAGCAATTGATAATGTAGGAAGGTAAGGTGATGATCTGAGATATTTTGGGGGCAAGGGGTGTGAAGAAAAGGAGGAGGATTTGTCGGAGGACCTACTATGTGCTAAAATTGATGGTGAAAGCACTGTGGTAATTGATGCTCTTTGGGAAGTTTCAGAAATTGAAAAGGTAGTTAGTTGTGAAGGTGGTGATGAATGTTTTGTGGAGGAGTCTTTGAGGAAGACATATAATGTAGTAGATGTTGGTGTAATTGAGGAGATTAATGTTACATCGATAATGTGTCAGAGTAGTGATGATTGTGAGATTAATGAAACTTCCGTTAAGAGGGTCAAGTGCAACAATGTTGATGGCATGAATGGTGTGCGAGTGGGAACAACGATGAAAGATTGCAAGGAATTGTGGGAGAATTTAGTAGTAATGGTGGGGATCTCGAGGTCAGTGATAGTAATGATTTCAGGAAGACAGAGATTGTGAATGAAGGAAAATGTGAGGAGGGTTGTGTGAATGAGATTGAGGTGATTGAAGCTGGTATGTCCGATAAGGCTGAGTGGATGAAAACTGTCGATGCTGTGGATGTAGGTCTTGGTGAAGTGGAGGTTAGGTCACATTTTGTGCATAATGAGATTCATAAGGGGAGTTGTGAATATTATGGGGATTCAGGAGTAATTGTGTTGGAAAGATTTTTGGTATTTGGAGAAAGTTCAAGGAAAGCGAGAGTGACAATGTGTATGAGAGAACAGGAAGTCGATTGAAACGTATGTTGAGGGATGTTGAGTGGAATATCTGATGGTGAAATTAGTACGAATGATTTCAATGAAGCGTGGAAGAGTATTGATGTAAGATGTGCGATTGTGGTGTGTTTTCAGAAGAGAAGGGATGTTTTGATTGTCAAATGTATGTGTGTTCTGAACGAAAGTCTGTGTAAGTTGTGTGTGAACGAATGGGAAGAGAGTTTTTATGTGAGTTTGGCAACTATGGTAGATCTATCCTCAGCAGAAGTGGTATCTTCAAAAGTGATTGATTTAGCGAGAAAGGATTTAAAGAAGGCAGCTGATAGGAGGATGAGGCAGCAGAGGAGGCATCATGGAGATAGTTTTGAAGTAGGGGAGGAGGTGTTACTAAAGGTTCCACACATTTCATCTGCAGACAATAACAAATTCATAAGTTTTTTTAAATTGTATCAGGGAACTTACACAATAGGTAAGAAAGTTGGCAAGTGTGCTTATAACCTGTTGAATAACAAAGGTGACATGATTGGTACACACAATATTCACAATCTTAAGAGCTATGTAAGGTGAAGTATTTTAAGTTCAGATGTTCTGTGTATGTTAAGAAGAATGTGTGAATTTTCTTTAAATCTTAAGTGAATTTGACAGACTGTGTAGACTTCTGTACTGAAAAGACTGTGATTTGCTCAGATGTATTGCATATAAATCTTCACAAAACAATGGGAGGTATTGTAACCGTACGAATGTAGGATCCCCAAATTTTTAGGTAGGAAATTTTCGTAATAGCTCGTAATATTGAAGTCCTGTAAATCATGTAATTTTGTTCATTTATATGTAAAAACATAAGATTAGAAGAAGAATTTGTAGTAGGGAATTTTGTATATATATATGTAACTTTAATTTGTGTAAGTGTCTGCACATGCCATGGCAGTGTAGGTTGCTCAAGAATTGTGCAATATGGAAAACAGTGGTTATATTGGGAAAGACGGTTAAAGTCAGTTGAAAGGGTTGTAACAAAGTGACTTGGAAACCCGGGGTACGGCAGGTAGTATAAGCTGAAGATTGGAGTGGATCAATGTGAATATACACGAGTGGATGTTCTATGTCACATCAGACGCACGATAGCCAATACGAGGGCTTTGTTTTAAGCGAGGCTGGGTTGACTGAGTGACGCGTGAAGATGTGCCTAGGAGAGCGTTGCTACCAGTAAACTTTTCAGGACGCTATAACCACGTATAGCAAGCCTATATAAGTGTGTACGTGTGTGAGGCAAGTCACTCTGATTCTGATTGTGTGCGTTTCTCATTCGGACCGCTGCGCGGGAGCTATGTATTTTGCGCGATTTCCTATGTGATCTTCAATTGTTCGTGAGTATCTTTTACGGAGTGAACATGGTATAATCACAGATGCCAACAAGTTTCCGGCTTTGCGGTGGACGTTCTGTAAAAGACACTACTAAGTATTTGATACTCAAACTCGATATAATAATTAGGCCTATATTACAATTCTTCTATAAGATAATGTACAGTGGATGTGGTGGTGCATACTGAATCTACATTATAATTGTATGCCATCGTGGAATGATGAAGTGAGAGCAGCCTGTAAACGTAAAAAGAAGGCTTATCAGAAATGGCTCCAAACAAGGGCCGAGGCAGACAGGGATTTGTACGTAGATGAAAGAAACAGAGCGAAACAAATAGTTGTTGAATCCAAAAAGAAGTCATGGGAAGATTTTGGTAATAACCTGGAAAGGCTAGGTCAAGCAGCAGGGAAACCTTTCTGGACAGTAATAAAGAATCTTAGGAAGGGAGGGAAAAAGGAAATGAACAGTGTTTTGAGTAATTCAGGTGAACTCATAACAGATCCCAGGGAATCACTGGAGAGGTGGAGGGAATATTTTGAACATCTTCTCAATGTAAAAGGAAATCATCATGGTGGTGTTGCAAACAGTCAAGCTCATAAGGAGGAGGAAAATGATGTTGGTGAAATTATGCTTGAGGAAGTGGAAAGGATAGTAAATAAACTCCATTGTCATAAGGCAGCAGGAATAGATAAAATTAGACCTGAAATGGTGAAGTATAGTGGGAAGGCAGGGATGAAATGGCTTCATAGAGTAGTAAAATTAGCGTGGAGTGTTGGTAAGGTACCTTCAGATTGGACAAAAGCAGTAATTGCACCTATCTATAAGCAAGGGAACAGGAAGGATTGCAACAACTATCGAGGTATCTCACTGATTAGTATACCAGGCAAAGTATTCACAGGCATCTTGGAAGGGAGGGTGCGATCAGTCGTTGAGAGGAAGTTGAATGAAAACCAGTGTGGTTTCAGACCACAGAGAGGCTGTCAGGATCAGATTTTCAGTATGCGCCAGGTAATTGAAAAATGCTACGAGAGGAATAGGCAGTTGTGTTTATGTTTCGTAGATGTAGAGAAAGCATATGACAGGGTACCGAGGGAAAAGATGTTCGCTATACTGGGGGACTATGGAATTAAAGGTAGATTATTAAAATCAATCAAAGGCATTTATGTTGACAATTGGGCTTCAGTGAGAATTGATGGTAGAATGAGTTCTTGGTTCAGGGTATTTACAGGAGTTAGACAAGGCTGTAATCTTTCACCTTTGCTGTTTGTAGTTTACATGGATCATATGCTGAAAGGTATAAAATGGCAGGGAGTGATTCAGTTAGGTGGAAATGTAGTAAGCAGCCTGGCCTATGCTGACGACTTGGTCTTAGTGGCAGACTGTGCCGAAAGCCTGCAGTCTAACATCTTGGAACTTGAAAATGGGTGCAATGAGTATGGTATGAAAATTAGCCTCTCGAAGACTAAATTGATGTCAGTAGGTAAGAAATCCAACAGAATTGAATGTCAGATTGGTGATACAAAGCTAGAACAGGTCGATAATTTCAAGTATTTAGGTTGTGTGTTTTCCCAGGATGGTAATATAGTGAGATTGAATCAAGGTGTAGTAAAGCTAATGCAGTGAGCTTGCAGTTGCGATCAGCAATATTCTGTAAGAAGGAAGTCAGCTCCCAGACGAAACTATCTTTACATCGGTCAGTTTTCAGACCAACTTTGCTTTATGGGAGCGAAAGCTGGGTGGACTCAGGATATCTTATTCATAAGTTAGAAGTAACAGACATGAAAGTAGCAAGAATGATTGCTGGTACAAACAGGTGGGAACAATGGCAGGAGGGAACACGGAATGAGGAGATAAAGGCTAATTTAGGAATGAACTCGATGGATGAAGCTGTACGCATAAACCGGCTTCGGTGGTGGGGTCATGTGAGGCAAATGGAGGAGGATAGGTTACCTAGGAGAATAATGGACTCTTGTTATGGAGGGTAAGAGAAGTAGAGGGAGACCAAGACGACGATGGTTAGACTCTGTTTCTAACGATTTAAAGATAAGAGGTATAGAACTAAATGAGGCCACAACACTAGTTGCAAATCGAGGATTGTGGCAACGTTTAGTAAATTCTCAGAGGCTTGCAGACTGAACGCTGAAAGGCATAACAGTCTATAATGATAATGTATGTATGTATGTATGTATGTATGTATGTATGTATGTATGTATGTATGTATGTATACTTGCCCTTTGTAAACGGCGAACATGTGTTGGTCTCATCAAGTGGTGATTATTTGTTATATGTTTTTTATTATTTTGGGAGTAAAGTCATGAAATGAAACTTGCACAAAATCTTTTATCAGTGGAGAAAGGATGAACCTGGCATGCTACCCAACTTCAATTTTAGGGGTAAATAGCAACAGGTAAGGTTATAGAGTAAGTCTGGAGCTTCGTCAGCCTGATGACCATAATCTATTAGCTTCATTTCTGCACTGATAGCTACTACAACATAAAAATAGTTTAGAAGCCTCCACCTTATCAATACAATATTTATTTACTAATGCAGTAAATTCAGTACTGGTTTCAACCCCTATGGGGTCATCCTCAGCTGACACACATTAAATTGGTTTCAAAAACATCACATGTAAGACATTACACCTTCATACAACTGACCCAATTAAACCAAACATTAAAAAGTTGCTTGTTATAATAGTAAAATGGATCTTTTTCTTTGGCTTAAAAAGTACTTGTTATGTGAGGCATATCACCTCATTGTGCCTAATCTATTGAACATCAAATGAAGTTTACACTTGTTTACACTAGTGTTTGTAATATTGTTACATATTTACAGCATTTATTGTCTTTAAAAATATGTATACATAAAAAGTTTTAGACCCGATGTAACAGGCCGGTTAAAAATGGATGAAATGGTAAAAACAATTAAAATGGGTACAATTTTTTTGTTCTAATTTGTACTGTTTGTTATTGCTGCATTGTACTTGTAGATTGGCAAGTACACGGTGTATATATGCTAAAGTTGAGGCTTATAGTTGTTTTTCATTCGTTCCAATTTTCCTTGACTACTGCTAGTATGCAGGTGATGAAATTATCTTGGTATACAGATGTTGTTGTGAAGAATTGCATGTGTCATTGTTAAGTTAAATAGTGCCTATTATGAAATGAATTTCATTTGATATGCTGTACATCTTGAAGTAAGGTTTACATTATATCGATGTTAGCCAATGTACATTTGTTCTGGTGATAGCGTGAGGGGTTCTTTTATGTTGTAGAATATGATATCTGTAAGTAGAAATAGTTTGTATAAGAAACGGCATGTAATAGGCTGTGAAAAGTGAGTTGTGTGTTAAAGTACTTACGTTGAGTGTTGGCACTGTGTGTGCTGCACGGCTGCACGTCGAGATCTGTTACGTGTTATTCTGGGGCTGTAGTTCGCGGCTGCGGAGGAGAGGTTTGGTTGCTGATGATGATGCTTGTTGTTTTAAGGGGCCTAACATCGAAGGTCATCGGCCCCAGCGGAGAGGTTTGGAGGGATGGGTGGAGCGCCTGTGGAGGGAGCGGGGCTAGAGTAGGGGAAGTCTTTAAGCGGTTCATTTGTATGTGTGAGTTGTTGTTTCTTAATTCTTTTCAAATAATTTTTTAGAAGGGGAATGACTGTATCGAAAAGAATGTTGGTTTTTTCTGTGATTTCATTTAAGTTGAAATTTGGGTTGATGTATTGGTCTAAATTTATGTAGAATTCTTCCAATATACTGAGCAAGGTGCTCTTAGGGTTGGTATTCAGAATTTGCATGTCATTGTTAACATTTGTGAATCTATGTTTTTGGTCATTAATATGTTGTCCCATGGCTGAAAAATGTCTATGTTTAACTACATTTATGTGTTCGTTATATCGTATCTGAAAGTTTCTCCCGGTATGCCCTATGTAGCTGGCCTCGCAGTCATTACATTTCAGGCGGTAGACACCTGAGTGGTTGTATTGATTTATATTGTTGACTGATTTGGAATTGTGTAAGATGTTAGTACTGCTACGTGTGGTTTTGTAGGCTATTTTCAGGCCTCGTTTAAAAAAAATGTTAGTTATGGCATGTATGTGGCTATTATTATAGGTGAATAGTACATAGTCTTTTTTATCTTTTTCGGTCGCATTGGGAGAGGGAGTTGTTCGTTTCTCTACATAGTTAATTATTCCTGCAATTGTTTTTGCGGGAGGTGCCCATTCTTGTTATTTATACTTATTTTAGTCACCGTTTATTCATTTCATATTTTCAATAGCTTGTAGATGTTACAAAGTCGCACCTCTCCAACATGCCTGCAGTAGTGGTTATCCCCAGAAAACACACGACGGACATCCTTGAGAAGTTCCACGACAGCACAGAAGCTGGACATCCAGCAGGTGAAGAGACGTATCAATCTGTCCGACGAAGATTCTTCTGGATCAACATGCGGAAAGATATCCTGGACTACGTGAAAGGGTGCAACATCTGTGTCTGCACCATGGCGAGCAACAGGAAGGCAGATTCCAGTCAGTAAGGAAGACGGCCGCAACACCCTTGGGAGATCGTAGCCCTGGACTTGACAGGTCCTTACCCTAGAACTCCACGTGGTAAGACAGCACTTCTAGTGATCACAGACCTCTTCACAAGATGGATTGAGGCATTTCTGATACCAGAAGCCATGACAGGACGCATGAACAGCCTTTTACAAGATGCCCTATCTACAACCCAAGGGCCAATCCAACAGAACCAAGAGCTGAAAAAGATGCTACAGGTCCACCTAATAGACAAAGAACATCAAGTGTGGGACCATCAGATACCGCAATCACTCTTTGCCCTGCGATGCCGCATCAATATTTCACCAGCTATTCCCCAGCGGAGCTGTTCCTTGGTCTACAACTATACGGCACCGGGGATCGGAAGATTCGTCTACCACCCACTCCTGGTCAAGATGATGCAGCTGTTTCTTTGCAGAGTGGCAGCAGCAGAACATCAAGGAGAACTAAGCTTTGGCCGAGAAGAGATCCCTTACCCAGGCCAAGGCTCAAGACGTCGAATAGACCCAGACCTTCCTACCAGGCCAACAAGTACTGTGAAGTAACCACCGAGTCAGTAATAAGATTGGAGGGTTTCACGCAGGTCTCGCTCCTAAGTGGGTTGGTCCCATTGAGGTGGATAAACAGCTGGGCCATGGGATTTACTTACTGAAGACCAAGCCTCTTTTCAAGGTCCATGCATTGGAGTTGCGGCGAGTCACCCAACCGCTACGCATACAGAGTAAGCCAGGTAGCATACAGAGTAAGCCAGGTACTATCACGGGTCCACTTGGGGGAGAGGCTACTAATGAGACAGCACAGCCTGGTCATGAGGAGAATGCGACTATCATCGAGGAAGAGGCTGGCAGCAAGGCAACTCCGATTCCCAACACGGCACGATCTGGTCAAGAGGAGGAGAGCACATCCAGTGACGTTGAGGAAGAAAGAAGATACGATATACGATCAAGGCAAAGTTGACAAGTGTTATAGACTGTTGAAGTTGTTTCAAGTTATACGGGGGATATTGATGCAAGTGTAATAGACTGAGATAACTTGAAAACAATATTCTTTAACCCATGGGTAAATAATGCAAGTACCCATCATTATTATTATTATTATCATTATTATTATTACTAGAGCCCAGATTTCCATGCTCTATCAAATATCAAAATATGCTTGCATTCATACACTATCATACAGCAAAACATGCACAATAAACTAGAAAATATGCACTACCAAAATCCAGTTCCTTTTGAAACACTGTACAACAAATTTCTCCAAACTGTCATCCGTTTGTGTGTCAGCATATTCTTAAGCACAGAAAATGATCCTTTCTACGTCACACAAAATGACAAATGTATAGTTAAATGAAGACATTTGGGGCAAAGTGAGGTCACATTGTACGTCTTTTGTATTTTCACCACAATACGTATTTCATAAGCTTGATGAATTCAAAATCGGGATTTGAACGGATCACTGTGTTCACCCTATCTCTAGCTGCCACAGCTACTTCTCTGCGCAATGATTGCAGACACATTTGAATGTCCTCAATAACTCGTAATGATTTCCTCCTGCGATAATAAAGATGTGTGACGAGTGAGAGTTCCGGGTAGGAAAGTCCAGGATAACAACAGAAGAGAGCTCAGTGCAAAACCATGGTTTGTAACTTTGTAAGCTGCTCTCTCAGTAACGTGACATCACAGAAGTGTGATACAAGAGATACAGAGACAAAGAAATGAGCCGTCGATGAGTAATGCACAATTTAGGTTCAATGTACAGCAATGTATAACTCGGACACCTTATTCCTAAAAATTACAAACATCGACATGGGGCCGTTTGGTTTAATAGGACCTTTTCCTTTTGTACTATTGTTAATTGTCGCATCAGATGCCAGGAATACATTATCTCCGTCTCTCAATAATAGACATACTGTATAGCGTGGAAACACAGTCCCAAATTCCCCAATCCAACATTCATAAAAGGTACTATCACGCAAGTTAACATTATATATGCGCCAAAGTCAGAAGAAAAGTCATATTATGCAATATTCATCATCCTCCTCCTCCTAAACCATCTTCAGTTTCCCGGGTGTGGTATATGAGCCTCCTCCATCTCATCCTGTCCTTGTACCATTCTTCCTCCACCAACTTGTCCCCCTTGTTGCAATATTGAACATCCAAATATTTGCTATTAAATCCAAAATCTTCAAAATATGCATTAGGCATGAATTTTCTCGTAAAAAGACCAAAACATGCAAATATGCAGGGAAAAATAACGATTATTTGGAACCGTTAAGTCATAAAACAAATATATAGAAAGTCTGAAAAGTGTAACCAGCTTATTTAAAAACAAGCATTTGCATGGAAATCCGAGCTCAATTATTACTATTATGACTTGTGAGGTATAGCTATGAAGTGTTTACAAGTGTTTACATACATTTAGTAATAGTAATTTATATTATTATTATTATTATTATTATTATTATTATTATTATTATTATTTGTGAGGTTATGCCATGAAATGTGCTGTATATATATAAAACATGAGTTTAGTTAATGTAAGAACTCGTAATAAATTATTATTACCTGAATATATGATGTATAATTCACTACAATATTGTGCAACAGACCGTAATATACACAATGTACGACGAGAACTATGTAGAGCCTTCCTCACTTTGTAACTATGCTATTGGACACTCTAGAATTCATGAGAAGATATGTTCTGACATATCCTTCTAGAAGCCTGGCCTGGCAATATATAAAGAGACAGTCTCGATGGTGGAACAGAGTTATTGTTTAGGTGGAGTTGCTTTTATGAGCTCGTGGTGTGATTCTGATGACATGTTACTGTAACAGTGAAATGTTTTTCAAGATGCAGTCGCTTTCTTCTTAGTGATGTTTTGTTTATGATGGTAGTTGATTAGGTTATGCATGTATAATGTGAAAATAAATAAGTGTACACAGCTGACAGCATTTTGTGTGCGCCTTTGTGGATACATCAATTTTACGTTGTGTATCCGTAGGTACCATTTCTAAAGATGAGAGAAGAGTATTGAAAGGTGTGAAAAACACGAGACAACAAATACAAAAACCCTTTCTGCTAAGGATTATAAAATAACAAGTACCAGTACACTGAAAGTTCTGAAAAACACCTGACAACAAATATGAAAATATATGCACAAGGGCCAACAAAAACATCGAAGTATTATCGCAGATCACACTCTTTCTAAAACAAATGTTTGTAGAAGCCTTTTATTTCGAAGCAGTGGGTTATTAAACATTATTTTCTGGTCACACTTAAAGACAATAAATTGGAGGTTACATTCGAATATGTGCAACTGCGAGGAATGACTTTGGCCACCATTTTGAATCGAATGAAACTTCAACCAACTTGAGCAATCGAGTTCAAACTCGAAGGTGAGAGTTTCAACATTCGCGACCTCTGCATGCTTTATTAGCCAGTCCACTTTCTGATAGATTTTAATTTTGTCTTCAACATTAAGGAATTTTACAACATTTTCTGTATCCATAACTAGGAGAATGTATGTTGGGTATTCAGCTGAAGGCTGGCTTGATCCTCATAGCTCTGCCAATAGCTGTAATGATAGCCTAGGCATCACTGAAGAGGCATACTAGGGAAATAAGGAGTGAGGTAGTTAGTTCCCCATTGCTTTCTTCACTGAGCCAGTTGCTATTACATATCAGTCTGCCAAGACCACTGAAATGCACTTACCAATCGACCCCATAAGCGATATTTTCACATCATTCATAACAGGGTCTGGCTGCATAAGGAAGGGTATTAGTAACATCGCTCATACCTCGGGCACTTTCATATTGTCAAAGCCAAAGGATAAGACCGAGACAGATCAATGAAAGCAACAAATTTATTCTAGCCCATACCAGAGGACATAGTGCACTGTAAACACTACATTTTGCCAGCAAAAGCATAACACGAAAAATATGTACCACGCTAGTCAATTTCACACAATTATTTTCCAGTTCCAGATATAGCTTCGCACAACACAAAATACATTCCGAATGGAATGCGAAATACAAGCACAAACAGCTTACTCTGCTATTCAGCAATCTCGCTGCTAACCGGCAAGCAAAACTAAACATTCCTGAGGCTAATGGCTTGCTCCCCGAAAGTGCAATTTATCCTTTGAAGTTCAGGAAGGCCATTTCCGGTAATCAAGCAACTGTGATGATGGTTCTTATCCAAGTTGGAAATCACATTTCAGAAGGGATGACAAATACAGTAAAATTTTCAGGTCTAGGAAGAATGTGATTGTACTAAGCTATAATAGCAAAAATTTGTGACGCGATAAGTGAGGAATTTTTATATAGATTTAATACGATGAGAATCGGGACTTCAAATTTACGACGTGCTAAGCGAGAAAATGTGTTAATGAGGAATGCATTAACGAGGTTTCACTGTAATTGTTAATGCTGTTATTGTCTTCTTTTTTTCAGTGGGGGAGAGGGGAGGAAGAAGAGGAGCAGAAATGTTGATCATGTTGTGAGATATAGGTGGAAATGATTGATCTGTGGGGAGTTCTTGAGAATTCCTCTTGCTGATCTCAGATTTCACTGTGTCTATGCATCGATTCCTTGGCCTGCACACTGGCCACTCTCCTTTAACTTCTCTGTCAAAAGTAATTCCTGGCTGTTCTTGTTCTCTCCATTCTCATAACATGTCCAAATCATCGTATCCTGTGTCCTGTGTCTCCCTAAAAGCTCGGTAACAGGTATTTTGACGCCAGCCTTTTCCTGTTTGCTTCATTTCTTATCTTGTCGCTTTTGCAAAGTAAATTTCTATAGCTTCTTCAAAGTTCAGATTAGATTTTATTTTTGATTTGTAAAATATTTAGATCTGTTTTGATGTCTGTGAAATGGTATGAGTTGTCATATATGTGCTCTATGAAGGCTGAATGCTGATTGTATCTAATCGCTTTTTCGTGTTCTTTGTATCTGATGTTATGAATTGGGGATCTGAATGCCCAAGTTGGGGCCAATAGATCTGGGTACAAGTTGATGATGGGCCCTTTTTGATATGAAACAACAAAAATAGAGGACGAACATATTCTAAATTTGTGTGTAAGAAACAATCTTTTAATAAAAAATTACATTCTTCAAAAAAACAGAATAGTCTTAAGATTACCAGATATGGCTGGGATGGGAAATCATACACAGTTATTGATATTGTGATAACTGATAAATTAATTGGAGAAAAAATGAGGGATATGAAAGTTATCCCAAGTGAAAGCTTGGAGAGACTTCTAGTAGTGGGCCTAAATTGCACACTTAAAGCTACACCTGCAGTAAAGAAATTGCCAAAGATTAAAGAATGGAAATTGAAAAATGACAATCAAAAAGGATTTTCAAAATTTGACAGCGACTAAATTGCCAAAATATGAGACAGGTAGTGTTGATGAAGAGTGGAATGTAAACAACAATAGTTATCTGTGCTATAGAGTTATGTGGTAAAATGAAAGGTAAAGTCAAGGAGAAAGAAACAAGTTGGTGGAATGATAGAGTAGAGCATACAATTTACAACTGAAGAAAGAAACATGGCAAAGAAAAACAAAGATGTTGAGAAACAAAATCAGGCTTAGGGAATTGTACCAAAGGACGATGAAAAAATGGGAAGACCGGAACAGGCATACAGGAATAAGGAATTCCTGGTAAAAAGAGTAGTAAAAGGAGAAGAGCTGGGAACTGTTCACCCAAAGAATTGAGGAAGATATTCAAGGAAATCAGACAATGTTAAACAGGTTAATGAAAAGTAAAACAATAAACAGGGAAGAAATTAAAGCTATTGACACAGAGGACAGGATCATTATCAGAGACATGGTAGGAATCAGATAATAGATGGAGTTACTTTGAAAAATTATTGACTGGAGAGTGTGAACAAGAACAAGTTACCAAAGCCTGATGCAAGTGTAATAGACTGATATAACTTGAAAACAATATTCTGTAACCCATGGGTAAATAATGCAAGTATCGAGCTCGAATCATCATGATCATTATTATTATTTTTTTTTGATTCGTTGTACCCAGCTGTGGAGCGCGTTTGAACTTATTTTGCACAATGTTTCTTCTTCTTTTCTTCCCAATATCTCTTCATTTTTTCACTGTGTTCCTTTCTGCGTGTTTCTGTCCAGCCTGTATTTTTTCTTGTTGGTTTCTCTGCAAATTTATGTTTGTTTACTAAGCTTCTAAATTTCATTCTATCTTGAATGGTTTCGTCCTCGATACCCATTTCTTGTAGATCTTCATGTATTTCTGCTAACCAATTGTTGCGGATTTTCAGAGTTAGAGCTAGGTTTAGAATTTTCTTTGTCAGCCTGTTGTTATCCATTCTGTGTAGGTGTCCGTAGAATTTTAGTCGTCTCTTTCTGATGGTATCTGTGATTTTTTCTGTGAATTGAAAAATTTCGTGTGGTTTCTTTTTCATCCAAATTCCATTTTCGAACTTTGGTCCTAGGATTTTTCTGAGAATTTTCCTCTCTTGTTTCTCAATGCTTTTCATTTGTGACCTGCCGCCAATGATCAGTGTTTCAGATGCATAAAGTGCCTCTGGTTTGATGACTGTATTGTAGTGTCGTAATTTTGAATTTTTGGATATACATCTTTTGTTGTATCTGTTCCATGTGATTTTGTAAGCCCTTTGCAGTTTAGCAGTTCTTTCTTTGTTAGCTTCCTGATTTAACCCTGCTGGCTGAATAATTTCACCTAGATACTTGAATTTGTCTACTTGGGAAATTATTCCACAATTGGTGATTAATGGTTGATTGTCGAATCTTGATTTAGTTCCTTCCATAAACTGCGTCTTTTCAAATGAAATTTGAAGTCCGGTTTTTGCGGCTATTTCATTCAATTTTTCTATGGATTGGATTGCTTCTTGTCTGTTGTTCGAAAGGATCGCAAGGTCATCTGCGAAAGCTAAGCAGTCAAGGTGAATTTTGTCTTTAAGAAGTCTGCCAATGTTTATACCTTTAGTTTCTTTTCTCCATTCACGAATCACTTTTTCCAAAACTAAATTGAATAGTAGTGGGGATAGTCCATCTCCCTGTCGGACGCCAGTTCTGATTTCGAACGGTTCAGAAATTTCTCCCAAGAACTTAACTTTTGATGTTGTGTTGGTCAGAGTTTGTTTAATCAATTCCCTCGTTTTCCTGTCGACTTGAAATTCCTCTAGTATGTTGAACAGGGTCTGCCGATCTATGGAATCATACGCTTTTTTGAAGTCAACAAAGGTGATTACTGTTTGTTTGGTTTTGCGAATCTGTAGTATGGTTTTTAGGTTTAGGATTTGTTCTGCGCAGGATCTCCCTTTTCGGAATCCAGCCTGATAATCTCCGATCAGGTGGTCTGTTTGTTTCTCTAATCTATTAAGTAGAGCTTTAGAGAAGATTTTATATACGAGTGAGAGGAGAGAAATTCCTCTGTAGTTATTAATATCTGATTTGTCTCCTTTCTTGTGAAGTGGGTGAATCAATGCACATTTCCAATCCTCCGGAATTTCTTCAGAAAACCAAATGTCCTGTAAGATTTTTTGAATACTCTGGGCCAGTTTGTCACCACCAATTTTCAACATTTCAGCGATTATTCCATCTTCTCCTGGTGCTTTGTTGTCTTTTAAATCTTTGATTATTTGTTTGACTTCTTGTAATGTGGGGGGTTCTGAATCTGGATTAGGTGTTGGTTTTTCATAGGTGAATTGTTCCTTTGGAGATTCACAGTTTAAAAGGTCCATGAAATGGTTTGCTAGGAGTTCACAATTTCCCTTATTACTTGTTTCTAAAGTCCCATCTGTACGTTTGAAACAGAGACTAGGTGCCTGGTAATTGGATAATTCTTCTCTGAATGTTCTGTAGAAGTTCCGTGTATTGTTTTTCTTGAAATCTTCTTCTATTTCTACCAGTCTGTTTTGATCATATTTTCGTTTTTCAGATCTGATGATTTTTGAGGTTTGTTTCTGTGTTTTGAAGAATTCATCACGATTTTGATCAGTTTTATGGGAACTCCAGTTTAGCCAGGACCTAATTCTGACTTCTATGGCCTTGTCACAGGTGTCATTCCACCACCTGTGTTTGCGTTTCCTTGGGGGATTGCTGATGTTTTGTGAAGCTTTCAAGAGTGTGTCCTTGAGTTCTAGCCAGTTTGAAGGAGCATCGTTGGAGATATTCGCAAGGAAATTGTCTGAGTTCTGTCTCAGAAATTCAGGGTCGATTCTTGGGTTTCTGATTGTTTTGGTTTTCTTCCTGTTGGGTTGAAACTTTACTTTAACAAGAGATAGGTGGTGGTCGGAGTCAATAATTCCCTTTTTGACTTTAACGTTCATAATTTCTTTTTGGTTTTTCTTGGAAATAGCCACATGGTCTAGTTGAAATTCTCCTAAATGCATGTTCGGGGATCTCCATGTCATTTTCTTTTGTGGAAGTGCCAGGAAATGAGTTGACATCAATTTTAGATCGAAATTCTCGCAGAAGCCAATTAAACGTTCTCCATTTTTATTGGTTCTTTTGTGAGCAGGGTAAAGTCCTACAGTGGTCCTAAATTTCTTCTCTTTGCCAATTTGTGCATTGAAGTCCCCCAGCAGAATTTTGACATGATGTTTTGGAACTTTGGCTGTAGTTTCTTCTAGTAATTCCCAGAAGTCATCTACCTTCTGTGGGTCTTTTTGATTGTAATTGTTTGTAGGTGCATGTGCATTGATTAGTGTATAAGCTTTGTTTCCTGATTTGATTGTCATTAGCGAAATTCTTTCAGAAGGAGATGCAAAGTATAATACCGAATTCGTGATATTTTTTCTCACTGCAAAACCAGTGCCAAATTGTAATATTTTGTTAGGGAGGAGGGTAGCTGGTTTACCTTTATAAATTCTATAGTTTCCTGATTCAAAATGATTTTCGTCACTGTACCTAGTTTCTTGGAGTGCCAGAATTTGGATGTTGAGTTGGTCTAATGTGTCTGTTAAGTGCTTCAACTTTCCAATTTTGCGAAGCGTGTTGATGTTTAAAGTGCCAATAAAATGTTTTTCCTTTGGGCGAAGAGATTTGGGAAGCTCCGATACATTCCCGCATGATGTTCTCGGTCCCCCAGAATCCGATGACCGAGAAAACCTAGTATGAATACTAGGGCCTGGGGTAGTAGTATCATTAACTGACGTTGCCATCATGCTAGTAAGTTGAAGATAATGGGGAGATTGATCTTTGTCAATCTCATAGTTACAACTAAGGTATTGAGCCTCAGAGGTTGCCTCAAGATGTTTTCTGGCTGTGCCTGTTTTTGGTCCGCGAGAGGTATTTTATTTCCCTCAAGCCCTCCGGACAAGTCCGGCGAGCCCCCCGATCCGCCACCTGGGACGCGCCCGATAGGGGAACAGGCAAAACCCCCACGGGCATGATCATTATTATTATTATTATTATTATTATTATTATTATTATTATTATTATTATTATTATTATTATATTTACATAGTAAGGTGCAGACGATCATATTATTTGTAAGGTTATGCCATGGAACATGCGTTGTATATATATTAATCTGAGTTTAGTTAATGTAATAATCTATAATTAATAGTATATAATTTATTACCTGCATGTATATGTAGTATACAATATTGTGCGACACACCGTAATATCCAGACTGTTCAACAAGAACTATGTAGAACCTTCCTTATATTGTAACTATGCTATTGGTCACACTGGAATTCACAAGAAAATATGTTGTGACATATCATTCTAGAAGCCTGGCCAGGCACATATATAAGGAGGTGGTCTTGATGGTGCAGTGGAGTTATTGTTTAGTGGGAATTGTTTTTGTGAGCTCATGGTGTGAACATGTTACTGTAACAATAAAGTGTTTTTCAAGATGGCAGTCGAATTTTCTTATTCTCCGTAGTCGTGTTTTGTTTATGATGGCAGTTGATTAGGTTATAATATAATGTGAAAATAACAGCTTGTAAATAAGTAAGTGTACACAACTGACAGCATTGTGTGTTCGTCTTTGTGGATACATCAAATCAATAATGAATTACAGAAGGAACAACCTCCAATTACTTCGAAAGAGACGGAAAATGCCCTGAAGAAAATAAAAAGTGGAAAGTCAGCGGGAGCAGATAAACTAACAGGAGACATGATTAAGGCAGCTGGAATTCCTGGAATACAGTGACTACATAGAACAATGGGAGTTATATGGAAAGAGAACAAGTTGTCAGATGACTGGAAAAAAAGAATTACCATATTTATGCAAATAATCCCCACATATCTCTTAAATTGAGGCATGAAATTGGGGTGCCAATTTTATTTGCGTCAAGGTTGGCAACAAGCTCCTGGCACACCTAGTTTTTGATGTTGTGAATACAGTTATGCTTTGTGTAACCGCAGATGGAATAAAACTGTCCCAATATGTCATATTTAAACGCAGTGCATTATTTGAATAATGTTAATGCACCTTGTTGGATACATTTCGGAAATAGATTTTTTTCCAGGGCATTTGAAAGGTTTAAACTGTGAATCGATGTTAACTGCATTCAGTAGTGAGTATCAGAATATTTTGTGACATAGCAAGAGTTGGTATTTCTGAGTTACGAGCTGGGGGTTAATTTGAAATCACGTAATAATGTGGTCTTACTGTATCAAAAAACTAACATCCGAATTCGCCGGTGTGTCTGTTACAAGTGTTTACATTGCACAAAAAGAATTATCCACCACCGGTTGTGTTACTATCTGCGTAAAAAGTGACCATGTGTGAGAAGTGTTTAGACGTGGAGTGTGGCGAATTTGTAATTTAGGAGAAGATTCTAGTGATGCAAGACAACAAATTTTCCGATCTACAGGGAATCGAGCCTACTGCAACAGAGTAATGAAATACCTGTCACGTAAGTAGGCCTACTTGCTAATTTTCATGGCATTTGATAGCAGTGATAATGTATTTTTATTATCTCAGGCAAAGCAGCTATATCCGCAAATTAACATGTTCATATTTGCGTAAAGAACATCTTCACCTCGCGGAGTGATATGAAATGTTTAATTATACCTATGTTACTCTTTCGATGGAAGGAATTTTAGTTCATTTCATTTTTTCAAAACGAGCCTTCTTAAAATCATGGTGCGGGGATTATTCGGCGGTGGGGGATTATTCGCGTAAATACGATGTAATACCATTGTTTAAAAAAGAAAGTAGAAGGAAGTGCACCAATTAAAGAGGCATTCATCTTTTGTCACATCGCCTTAAGATAATGGAGAATATTATAGAACAGAGAATGGAATAATGGAAGATCAATTTGAAGAGGAACAACATGGATTTAGAAGAAATAGAGGAACTACAGACCTAATTTTTTCGCTCAGGCAGCTAATGGAAAAATTTTGGGAAAAAAGGAAGAACTTGATAATAGTGTTTCTGGATTTGGAAAAAGCATACGACAGAGTGGAGAGAGGAAAAATATGGGAATGTTTAGAAAGACATAACATCCCAGAAGCACTAATTTAAAAAAAAGTTCAGATGTTGTATGATGATTGTGAAAGTAGTGTGCAAGTAGGAGATGGAAGATCTCAGTAATTTAAATGAAGAAAGGTGTCCAGCAAGGGAGTTCTCTTTTCCCATTGCTCTTCATTTCACTCATGGATACTGTTATAAAGGAACTCAAAGAAATAGATAAGGAAGATCTTAGTACATTTGTTTTTGCTGATGATGTCATCTGGGGAGAAAGTGAGAGAGATGTTCAGAGGAGACTGCATCTTTGGAACACCAAGTTAAAAAAAAATATAAGTTAACTGTGAGCAAGAGCAAAACAGTGGTAATGAAAGTTAACAGGACAAAAACACATTGTAACCTCACCCTCGAGGAAGAGAAGATTGAATGTGTGAATAGCTTTAAATATCTGGGGAGTACAATATCAAATAACAGAAATGCCAAGAACAAAGTGCTGAACAGGGTGCAAAAAGGATCCAAATTCCTCCATCAAGTACAGAACATAGTATGGGACAAGGGAGTTAAGCAGAGGGCTAAGCAGACCCTGTTTAAGACTTATCTCCTGCCCATCATGACATATAGTCTGGAGAGTTGCATCATACATAAAAGAGAAGTAAGTCACCTGCAAGCTGTTGGAATGAAGTTCCTTAGATCAGCTGTACAGAAAACAAGGAAGGGCAGAATTAGGAATTTCAAGTTCAAGAACTTCATATTAAATCCGTATTGAACCGAGAATATAATAAGAACAAAATAGTGGGGTCCATCTATGTTATAAGATGAATTATATAATTTTATTAATAATGAGACCGGTTTCGATGCGTGTCTGCATCATCTTACAGGTTATTTCAAAAAGTAAATTTATTTTCAGAAAGTACATACTTCACTCTATTTTTCGACATAGTTGCCAAGTTTGTTCAAACACTTATCATACCTCTTAACCAATTTTAAAATACCCTCTTGATAGAAACTTGCCGCCTGCTCCGATAACCAAGAGTTCACTGCTGTTTCCACGTCGTCATCATCATTGTAATGGTTGCCACTGAGGTGATGTTTGAGGTGGAGGAACAGATGATAATAGTTCGGCGTAAAATCAGAACTGTAGGGTGGGTGGTCTAAAACTTCCCAGCCAAAACTGTCCAATAAATTGCGGGTCTGACCTGCAGTGTGAGGTCTTGCATTGTCATGGAGAAGGACAATTCCCTTTGTCAGCATGCCGCGTCTTTTGTTTTGAATTGCTTTGCGTAGCTTTCTCAGGGTTTGGCAGTATGCTTCTGCATTGATAATGGTTCCTCGTTGCATGAGGTCGACCAACAAAACACCATGCCTACCCCAAAACATCGACGAAGTGATTTTGCGCTGGGACAGAGTCTGTTTGGCCTTCACCTTTACAGGCGAGTGTGTGTCCATTCCATGCTTTGTTGCTTCGATTCGGGCGTGATACGCGAAACCCACGTTTCGTCTCCAGTTACGATCTGACTCAAGAAGCCGTCACCTTCTTTGTTATAATGAGTCAAGAACTTCATCGCACACTCAAATCTTTGGTTTTTGTGGTCCTCTGTTAGGAGTTTCAGGACCCAATGGGAGCACAGTTTCCTAAACTTTAGGTGTTCAGAAACAATGTTGTAAAACACTGATCTTGACACGTCAGGAAATTCGTTTGAGAGACCTGTTATTGTGAAGCGCCTGTTCTCACGAATCTTTGCTTAAACTGAAGCCATCAAATCATCTGCAAACAAAGAAGGGTGACCGTAGCGGTCCTCATCGTGGACGTTGTCATGGCCATCATTGAATTGTCGTACCCACTTACGCACTTTGCTTTCACTCATAACAGTATCACCATACACTTCGCAAATCTGTTGATGAATTTCTGTAGCAGGCAGGTTCCTTGCTGACAAAAACCGTACCACTGACCGAACCTCACACACGGCGGGTGAGTTGATAGTCTTAAACATTTTGAAAGCACAGAACAGAACCGTACAGAGCTGAAACTGAGCACAGTTGTTCCCAAGGCACGCTGGTACACGACGCATGCGCTCTGTTGCAATATGCGTGCGAACTACTAGTGTCTACAACAAAACGGACCTTACTTAAAAAACACGCTTCGTACAATACAGGTCTTCTCTAAATAAAAATAACCCTTAACAAAGCTATGGCTGGAGTAGGTCTGCTGTGGATTTTTAATTATTATATTTTATGTGAAAATGAGGTGGACACCGTATTTGCCCCTGGGTGCTAAAAGATGTTCTCAGTTCAAAGTGGGACCTGAAGCAGATATAGGAAAGGGGAAATTTAGAAAAACTTTTGGAAAGAATGAGGTCTTGTCGTAAAAAATTGAGTTAATATGAGACTCACCTGTGGCGGTGTGCGTGACGGGTATCATCGGGAGTTATAGAAGACACCGAGAGTCGTATGGCACCATGACCAGTGCGTACTTTGTGTTGGGAGGGAAAGGGGTAGAAGTTAATCAGGGGAGATGATGGGAGGGAGTAGTAGGATAGGTGGGGATGGGGAAAGGAGGAGATGAGAGGAGTTTGAGTTAGAGGCAGGGTTGGGAGGGGGGGGGGGGGAGAAATAGGGAATTAGGTAGGGTGAAAAAAATGAAATGTCGTATGGCTTTTAGTGCCGGGATATCCCAGAACGGGTTCGGCTCGCCAGGTGCAGGTCTTTCTATTTGACGCCCGTAGCTTTCTTTCCTTCTTTCTTCTTCCCATTTCTCAATTTATTCTTGTCTTTGAATAGGAGTTTTCCTTGCTGTTGAAAGATTTTTAGACAGATAGGCAAGCACATTTTCAAACAGTAGGAATAGCGTTTTAAATTGTTATGTTTTACGTATTATGGGTTTTAATCTTTTACATGAAACCGTGTTCTGTTGCAAATGACAGATGTCAGCTTAATTTTACATAAAGAAATGTACATAAACTGCCTCGCCATTCCCCCCCCCCCCCCCCCCCCACCAGCGGCATAAAACACGTGTAGTATACAAGCCTAAATAAGACCGCAAATAATTGAAGAAGTGTTCAATTATATTGTTAAGGTTCAATAAATGAACAATATCATGGAGACAGTGAGAACGGGCCGTACACTGCCATGCTCAACGCCAGCCACTTTCATGACGTCATGGTCAGAGCCTTGCGGCCTGTCTATCTAGTGCGGCCTTGGAAGAGAGGAGAAACATGGGATGCCCTAGAGAGAAAAGAAGCATACCAGGACTCTACTAAACATCCTACCCATCTCACTGGAAGGAATTGATGATGATTCTGATGATGATAATATTGTATCTGATGTGGAAATTACGTTTTGTTTGGTCTATATATGTAGTGCTGCGGTTTGGTTCTTGGCATTTGAGATCATAAAATCCTGATTTGGAGAAAAGGTCCTTTTTTTTAAAGGTTGCATTTAACCAGAGAGGACTCGCCGCGCGGTCTTTTCGACCGCATATTCATTTATTCACTTGTAATCTGCAATGAACTTACATCTCGTCTTGCTCTTGCTTCTCTTATCCTTCGCTGGAGAGTTGACAACGCTAGTGCAGTAACAATTAATCTAAATTTGTTGTCCATTGTTACCGGGAGGACGAAACTCTGACCTCGACGGAAATTGCGGTCTTTTCCACCACGCTGTTTGTGTTCAGTAAAGATACGTTTGCGCAGGATTTTGGGTATTCAAAAAGAGGATCAACGTCACCAAACTGAAAATCAGACAGACAATGGTCGCTGTGCTTATTGTGACAGAAAGAAGAATCGGAAAACCAAAACTAAATGCGTTTCATGTTCACGTTTCATATGTAAAGAGCACACATGGCCATCATGTGTCCAGTGCGCGGAGAAAAGTGTTGAAATCGTACAGGAGGAGGGGGATTATGACTAAATTCTCCAGCATTTGTGAGATCTGGCAAGTCCTGAACGGTTTTCCTGTATTGCACTCAGTGTTTAGTTCCGAGATTTGTTTTGAAGCAGCCATAGGTGATGAAAATTGCTAATGACTGGTGCATTGGGACTTGAGTGGGTTTTCATTCTTTAATGTTTATTATTGTTTGCATTTTACATTTCAAGAGTTCAATTTTTAAATATCGGTAGCCATAAGTTCTGACGGACAGATGTTCAAAGTAGTCAACTGAAATGAATATGTCTTTATTTTGTGTCTTGTAGAATATTTTCTCAGCTGATTAGACATACATTTGTGTAATAAAGCTATGATATGACATTTCGGTGTATTGTGTTCGAAAAAATAATTTGTGCATTAAATAATGGCCCATGGATTCTGTGCGGTCGAAAAGACTGCGAGTTCTGGCGAAAAAATATCAGTGCGAGTTCTCCTGGGTTAATGACGTGTCTTTGCAATGTGTTATTCATTCTAAAGGCTACTTTAAGATCTTGCTTTTTTGAAAACATAGCTATTTTGTAAGTGTTCTTGTTCAAAATCAAAAAATCAAAATCTCTTTTTTTGCAAATGAGGTGTCTACCTTGGTGGCAAATGGTACACTAAAATGCATTATTGTCAAGCACTAAATATTAAATTAACAAGAGAAGAAAATTTTTCCTATAATACAATATTATACAATTTATGCTAACAATGTTTTCTATTAAACACACAGCTCATCCTTAATAAATTTATATTGTTTACAAAATTCTACTTATAATATCTCCTGTACTACTTACAAATATAGTCAACTGATATACAGTATGTGGAATTACTTCAAATGATACTATACAACTGGTATAACATTAATATTTACATTGCATTTATTTATTTACTTTTTTTTTTTTTTTACCCGTTCTGGATCCTAAGTAGCATAACGACCTGCTGCGTCTTAACCAGAGCCCCTTTTGCCACCACTTTTCAGAGTTCCCGAAGGGCCTTCACAGCTACCGTAGTGGTCCCAGGGCCCTCGAAGTCCCCACTGTACTTCACCCCTACAGGCAGACCCCTACTTTGGCTGTCCAAACTCCTTAGACCAGGGGATGGAATTAATTTATTCACACACATTTTTTTATTTACAATAACCTGCACTGGTCGAATGCCCTCTAACACTTCATTTATTTTCTCTGTTGCTGTTTATTCTCTTCTTGAATATCTGTACAGATTTTGGAAAAGGATCAAACACTACCCCTGGTAAACTGTTCCACTCCTTCACACCCTTCCCAATGAATGAAAATTTACCCCAATTGCTTCTGCTAAAATTCCTTCTAATTTTATATTTGTGGTCAGTCCTGGCGATATAATTATTTTCTAACTGAAGCCTCTCACAGATATCTCCCCATGCTTCTTCTCCTGTATAGGCTCGATATAATCCTATAAGTCTAGTTTTCTCCCTTCTCTTACTTAAAGTTTCCCACCTAAGTTCCTTTAACATTTCTGATACACTATTGTTTCTCCTGAAATCCCCTGTTACAAATCTTGCTGCTTTCCTCTGCACACTATCTATTTCTTTTATTAGGTATTCATGGTGAGGATCCCAAACACTGTTTGCATATTCCAATAATGGACGAACCATACCCAAGTAACTTTTTTCTTTTAATTCTTTGTTGCATCCTGTAAGTAGCCTCATTATGACATGTAATGATCTGTATGCTTTCCCAACAATGTCATCAATATGATCCTAACAGTGCAAATTACTTTCAAATCTCACACCTAAGTATTTGCACTTGCCATCTTTTGGGATAACTACCTCATCCAAAGTATATTCAAATTCAGTTTTAAAGCTCCTGTTTGTAAAAGTTGTAACAGTTGATTTGCCTCCATTAACCTTCATATTATTTTCTTCAACCCATTGTTGGATACTTTCAAGGTCCCTTTGCAATTCTGAACAATCCTCAATGTTATTTATTTCTCTATAAACAATTATGTCATCTGCATACAATCTTATTTTTGATGTTATATTGTTCCCTAAATCATTTGCGTATATTAAGAAAAGTAACGGACCGATTATACTACCCTGTGCAATTCCCTTCCAAACTTTCTCTTCCTGAGATACATTATTTCCTACTTTGACTTTCTGAACCCTTGAATTTAGAAATGCTTTTATCCAATGTGTAACCCTTACGTCCAATCCTATTCCCTCCAATTTCTTTAATAATATTCCATGTTCCACTCTATCAAAGGCTTTGGAAAGATCTATGGCTATGCAATCTAACTGACCTCCTGAATCCAACTGATCTGCTATGTCCTGCTGAAATCCCACCAGTTGTGCCTCACAAGAAAATTTCTTTCTAAATCCATACTGGCTCCTCATGAACCAATTTTTATCATCACATATCCCTCTGATGTACTTCGATATTAAACTCTCCAGAATTTTACAAACTATACTGGTCACGCTGATTGGTCTGTAGTTCTCTGGTTTCCTTTTATCACCCTTTCCTTTATAAATTGGTATTATTATAGATTCCTTCCATTCCTTTGGTATTACACTATTATTTATGACATATTCAAAGAGAAATTTTAAATAAGGCACTATGTACCACCCCATTGTCTTTAATACCTCCCCAGTAATTTGATCACTTCCTGCTGCTTTTCCTTGCTGAAGCAGTTGGATTTCTCTGAAAATATCTTCATTTGTGACTGAGAAGCTTCTTGTTTCCCTCTGTCTCTCTCCATCTTCTGTTTCGGTTTCCAACTCTTGACAATCATCTACTGAATCTCTAAATTCCCTACTAAATAGGTTTGCTTTCTCAGTATCTGTTAAATAGTGTTCACCCCCTTCTCCCACCATTGTAGGAATTTGGATTCCTTTTCCTTTTTGATTCCTGAAATATGAATACAGCTTTTTCCATTTCCCTTTGTGGTCATTACCCTCTTGAAGTATGCCATTCATATAATTCTCTTTTGCTTCCTTTTTCACTCTATTCAGTTTCCTCATTAGCTGTTTTCTAGTTTCTCTACTCTCCCTACCCTCTTTGATTTTCCTGTTTACTATTCTACATTTTCTTTTTAATTTTCTTATTTCCCTTGTATAATAAACAGGGTCTGAGGTCATTTTACGCTTCTTAACAGGTACAAATCTCTTCTCTCCTTCCCAAATAATTCCTTTAAATTTAGCCCAAAGTGTATCCACGTTACTCCCTTCACTTATCCAACAACTGAATTGTGATTTAAGGTAAGTCCCAAATTCATCAACTTTAGTTTTTCTGTACAATTTCTTGTCTTGTGTAACCCTCTTATTAAGCCTTTTTGGTATGAGTCCTACATCCATTATTACAGCCTTATGGTCTCCTATTCCTTCAATTACCTCAGTTTTATCAACAATTTCCCATGGTTTAACCAAGAATACATCTAGTAAGTTATTGAGACAAGTCGGTTCTTGTACTACTTGTGTAAATCCTCCCTCCCAAATTAACTTATTTGCCAGTTTCTGTTCATGGGCTTCACTTGCAGCTCCTTTCCATTCAACTTCAGGCAAATTTAGATCTCCCCCAATTATTACCATATCATTATTATTGTTTTTACGAGTACACTCTATTATTTCTTCAAAGATTTCCATGTCTCTTTCCTCTCTTCCAGGCCTGTATGTTCCTATAATTCCCACCTCCTTCATATTATCACAAACTAATTTTATCCCTAATATTTCATCCCTTTCATCAGTAAACCATTCATGTGAACAGTAAGTTTCCTTCACCAGAATAAACACCCCCCCCCTCCCTTTTTATCTCCTCGGTCTCTACGATAGACTGTGTACCCTTCTGGAAATACTTCTCTATTACCCACCCCTTCTTTCAACCACGATTCCACTCCTATCACCACATCAGTCTCATAAGATTCCATCAATGTACCAAATTTTAATTGTTTATTTACTACACTTTGACAGTTTACCAAGAGCAATCTCAGACCCCCTTCCTCCCTAAAACTTACTATCCTGAGTTTTTTTTCTAGTTGACTAGTTTTCCTGGTCAGTATTATAACTCAAGGGAGTTGCCTGTTTTACAGTACATATCTTAAGATTAATAAAATCTAGAACAATATTTGCTATCTTTCGTTTACCTGAATTGTTTAGATGTAGGCCATGTTTTGTATAACAGTATCTCTCAAAACTGCTGCATTCAATAACCTGAGTATTCCGAAAATGTTTACAAATTTTAACAATATCTGTATTGACCTCGTCCACTTCAATGTTCACACACGAGTCTCTACTCAAATCATGCCTGTGGGGCAAGTTCACTACAAAAACGTTAGTGTGGGTCAGCTTCCCTAGTGTATGTTTAAGTTGTGATCTTACATTCTTGGCGTCGTCGCGAGCTACGTCGTTCGTCCCACTGATGATAAGCACTGCATCGCCGCTCCCGAAGTTCCTAGTTGCTGCTTCTACGTTTTCCACAACACTGTGATAGAAGCTCCTGGATATATTTCTCCTGTTGCTGCTATATTCTCATCGTTAATCACTCCCGCTATTCCCCTTCCTTGGCTATCACCAAACACAGCTACCTTCGCTGATTTAGGCCTAACTGGGTCTTGAATCTGAATTCTAGGCCTAAATTTTAAACTCGGCACGGCAACGGATCGCGATGATTTGATTTCACGCGCGCGATCACTTTCTTCCAGAATTAAATTATTTAAGGCAGAAAACCTATTTCCGATGTTTATTTCCGGAAATTCAGTTGTAGATTTCTTCTTAGCCAGCCATCCACGAACTACTTGACACTACGTGCTCGAGTTTGTTACTTGTACCGGTATATCACTCGAAGAATGGTCAGTCCCAAATTCTAGCGATCGCAGTCATTCTTTTAATTCTTGATTTTCAACTTTAAGAGTCTTATTGTCCTTTTTTTAGAATGTTTATAATTTCTAATGCACTTTTATATTCCTCATCGACTGTTTTCGGTGCTTCGTCAACGCCGTCCCCAACAACAACATTCCGAACACACTGCTCACAAATCCAGTCAACATTTTCATTAGTTTTTATATCTCTAGGGCAATTTCCGCACTTATAATGCCACCATCGATCACATGAATCACACAACATTCATTTTTCACTAATTTTCGACATTTTCCGCACTTTTCGTCACATTTTACGGTTAATTTACTCGGAGAATAAAACACAACGTCGTCATTACCGGGCGCCATTTTGAAAAAAAAAGTAGTGGAAGATAATCTATTTTTCTAATTCGTGTGTGGTTTTTCTGCTGTTTTTCATTTGTTTATTCAATAATTTACCTACTGTGTCAGGAGAGTGGTTTTCTTTTGCAATTTGTTTTATTATTTGTATTTCAGTGTTGAAATCTGTTGTGCTCACTGGTATGGAAATTGCTCTGTCTATCAATGTATCCAGACCTGATAATTTGCATGTGTATGGGTGGTTGGGTTCACATACAACAGAAAACAAATCCAAGCACTAACAAAATGGGATTGTACACATTCACGGAGTTTATATACTGGTACTGAATGCTGTTTCACTTACAGCCACAAGTGCTTATTACACTGACTGACAGAGCAAATGCAACACCAAGAAGGAGTGGTTCGAAAGGGATGAAAGTTGGGGAAAAAACAGAGACGGCACGGACGAATAATTGATGTTTATTTCAAACCGATATGCAGGTTACACAATGCGCACGGCATCGACTCAGTAGGATGTAGGAGCACCGCGAGCGGCGATGCACGCCAGAAACATGTCGAGGTACAGAGTCAATAAGAGTGCGGATGGTGTCCTGAGGGATGGTTCTCCATTCTCTGTCAACCATTTGCCACAGTTGGTCGTCCGTACGAGGCTGGGGCAGAGTTTGCAAACGGCGTCCAATGAGATCCCACACGTGTTCGATTGGTGAGAGATCCGGAGAGTACGCTGGCCACGGAAGCATCTGTACACCTCGTAGAGCCTGCTGGGAGATGCGAGCAGTGTGTGGGCGGGCATTATCCTGCTGAAACAGAGCATTGGGCAGCCCCTGAAGGTACGGGAGTGCCACCGGCCGCAGCACATGCTGCACGTAGCGGTGGGCATTTAACGTGCCTTGAATACGCACTAGAGGTGACGTGGAATCATACGCAATAGCGCCCCAAACCATGATGCCGCGTTGTCTAGCGGTAGGGCGCTCCACAGTTACAGCCGGATTTGACCCTTCTCCACGCCGACGCCACACTCGTCTGCGGTGACTATCACTGACAGAACAGAAGCGTGACTCATCGGAGAACACGACGTTCCGCCATTCCCTCATCCAAGTCGCTCTAGCCCGGCACCATGCCAGGCGTGCACGTCTATGCTGTGGAGTCAATGGTAGTCTTCTGAGCAGACGCCGGGAGTGCAGCCCTCCTTCAACCAATCGACGGGAAATTGTTCTGGTCGATATTGGAACAGCCAGGGTGTCTTGCACATGCTGAAGAATGGCGGTTGACGTGGCGTGCGGGGCTGCCACCGCTTGGCGGCGGATGCGCCGATCCTCGCGTGCTGACGTCACGCGGGCTGCGCCTGGACCCCTCGCACGTGCCACATGTCCCTGCGCCAACCATCTTCGCCACAGGCGCTGCACCGTGGACACATCCCTATGGGTATCGGCTGCGATTTGACGAAGCGACCAACCTGCCCTTCTCAGCCCGATCACCATACCCCTCGTAAAGTCGTCTGTCTGCTGGAAATGCCTCCGTTGACGGCGGCCTGGCATTCTTAGCTATACACGTGTCCTGTGGCACACGACAACACGTTCTACAATGACTGTCGGCTGAGAAATCACGGTACGAAGTGGGCCATTCGCCAACGCCGAGTCCCATTTATCGTTCGCTACGTGCGCAGCACAGCGGCGCATTTCACATCATGAGCATACCTCAGTGACGTCAGTCTACCCTGCAATTGGCATAAAGTTCTGACCACTCCTTCTTGGTGTTGCATTTGCTCTGTCAGTCAGTGTATTAACAACATGAGTTTAAAAATTGCATAACACTGATGCAAGTGTAATGGAGTAGTATAACTGAGAAACAATTCTCTAAACCCATGGGTAAATATTGGAAATATCGAGCTCGATTAGTAGGCATTGAGACCTGTGTAGAATTTCTATGATGTGGAAAGTTGTTGTGGAGTATTTTATTTGTAAATCTTTTTTAAAGTAATACTTACTGTATGCTAGGTAGCAGGTAGGGACCCTCTTCGGAGGCAGCCCTACCCAGGCAGTGGCGCCCCTGCCTATGTGAGTCCCAGAGCACACCGACCCGGTGTGTAACATCTGGTATGGGTCCCAGCTCAGGGTTACGAGTGAAGACCTCAACGGCATCTACGGCGTAGAAGGTGGACTTCGGTACGGCGGAGATGGCGGATTTCGGTATGGCGGAGATGGCGGAAAGGGCATACCCGTAGCGTCCGTACTCCAGAGGAGCGGCTACGAAAGGTGTCTGTCTCCATATTAGGGGCGGCCTAATTTTGAACCTGGCAGTAGGTATAAAATGCCTTTGGGTGTGGCGAGCCTATCGTAACAATAGCCTATATGGACAAAGCAGATATAGTGCCTCGGAAAAGGTTAGGGCGTCCCCAGCTAAAAGCGACGCGCAGCTCTTCAGGTGCTGGGGGAACTGTGAAAAATGGGCAACCAGCACCAAACTACATCAAAATTGCAACAGTGAATGTACTGACACTGACAGGAAAGACAGAAGAACTGGTTGACTTCATGATAGAAAAAGATATAGCCATACTTGGACTGTGCGACACCAAGAAGAGGGGTACAGGGGAGATCTCTCTGAGAGAAGGATACAGGCTGTATTACAGCGGAGGACCTGGAGCAAAAAATGGAGTGGCCATCATACTTAGAAGAGAAATCCAAGAATATGTCGAATATACAAAGTACGTCAGCGATAGGATGATGGTGATGAGACTCCAGTTTGAAAATGGCGTGAAAGATCTATTTCAGTTGTATGCCCCACAAACTGATTGCATAGATGAACATCTAGAGGACTTCTTACAGGAAGTGGAGAGAGAGATAGAAGATAAGGAAGTACTATTGATGGGAGATCTAAATACACAAGTTGGAATGGAAAGACAAGGAAAGGAAGATGTTATAGGGCCCTTTGGATATGGAAATGTAAATCCAGAAGGCGAGTTGTTGGTGGATTTTTGCATGAGGAATCAAATGATTGTTGGAAACACCTGGTTTAGGAAGAAGAACAGTCAGAAGATTACAAGGTTGGGGAGACAGACGAACAAATACCACGATTGATTATATAATCGTAGAGAAAGAACACCGGAAGAACCTTGTAGATGTAACAGCCATGCCTGAAGAAGTCTTTGGTGGAGATCATAGAGTTGTGATAGGAAAATTGAAAGATGGAAAGATTGAAAAACCCCAATTAAGAAGAGAGAAAAGAATTAAAGTATGGAAGATGAAGGAGAAAACATACAAGAAGAATTTCAAAGGGAAATAATACCCTTGGCACCCAGGACAGAGGTGGGGAATGTTGAAGAGGAATGGAAAAGATTTAAGGAAGCACTGGTTGGATGTGCAGAAAAGGTGTGTGGTAGAACATCAGGAAATGTGAAAGACAAAGAAACACACTGGTAGAATGATAGGGTAAAGATTAAAGTGAAGGAAAAGAAAATGGCATGGAAAGCATGGAAAACATCTAAGACTGAAGAAAGTAGAAGAAAATATGTGGAGGCAAAGAATTTGGCCAAGAAAGTAGTGGAGGAAGAAAAGAGGAAAAGCTGGGCCTTATTCACACAGAAATTGAGAGATGATACGCAGGGCAGCAAGAAATTGCTGTATGGTATCTTAAGAAACAAAAAGAGAGATCAAGTAAACACCAGATTTGTGAAGGATGAAAGTGGCATAATTTTAACAAAGCCAGAAGAAATAAGAAATAAATGGAGAGAGTATTTTCAGAAGCTGCTGAACATAAGAACGGATGACAGTCATTCAATGAACGACCAGGAAAGGCAATTAGTTGATGAAGAAATGGATAAAGAAATTACACTGAATGAAATTGAAATGGCAGTAAGAAAGATGAAGAATGGAAAAACTGCTGGAATAGATGAAATTTCAGTGGAGATGATAAAGGAAGCTGGTGCTGTAGGCCTGCAGTGGATATATAGGGTTCTCAGGAATGTCTGGGAGAATAAGGAGGTCCCTGAGGATTGGCAAAAAGGAATAATCATCCCAATTTTAAAGAAAGGTGATAAGAAAGTTTTGAAGAACTACAGGGGAATTACTCTAATATCTCATGTTGCTAAGATAATGGAAAGGATACTGGAAAGTAGAATAAGGTTGAGGGTTGAGAATCAGATACAGGAAAATCAGTTTGGTTTCAGAAGTGGAAGGTCAACAATAGAGCCCATTTTCATTATGAGACAACTAATTGAAAAGCATTGGGAGTATGGGAATGATATGGTTGATGACATTCATTGACATTGAAAAGGCATATGACAGTGTCCCCAGGACGAAAGTTTGGGACAGTCTAGTGCAAAAAGGAATTGGACAGGGATTAATAAAAATGATCATGGCATTGTATAAGGAATGTTGTAGTTGCGTGCAAACACAAGTTGACAGGACAAGTTGGTTCAAAATAACTAGTGGGCTGAGACAGGGAAGTGTTCTACCACCAATCCTGTTTACAATAGTAATGGATGACATCATGAGAACAGCAAAAGCAGCATATGGAGGAAGAGAAATGAACATGATGTTATTTGCAGATGGTATTGTGATTTGGGGAGAAGACGACAGGAAGGTTCAAGAACAGTTGAATGTGGTGAATGGGAAGATCGAAGAATGTGGATTGAAAATAAGTGTAGAAAAGAGTAAAACTCTTGTTATGACTAGAGGGGAGAAAGAAGGGAAAGGTCAGATTAGACTTGCAGACAAGCCCCTGGAAGTAGTGGAAACGTTTAAATACCTGGGGAGTGAATTAATGGAGAATGCTCGACTGGATGCTGAGATTAGTAAAAGGATTCAAGCTGGAAGTTGTTTCTATCATAATGTAAGAAACATGTTATGGGACAAAGATGTGCCAACGGAAGCAAAGGATACTATGTACAAGATGTATTACGTACCCATAACAACTTACGGAGCAGAAACTTGGACAATGACAAAGAAGGATGAGAGTCGAATACAGGCAGCCGAAATGAAGTTCTTGAGGAGTATGATACAGAAGAGTAGAAGAGACAAAATAAGGAATGAGAAAATCCGGGAAGAAATTGTAGTGGAAAAAATGAACGATAGAATAGAGAAGAGCCGACTAAGATGGTTTGGGCACATAAAACGAATGAGCGACGAAAGAATGCCAAAAAAGGTGATGGAAATGCAAATCCAAGGAAGGAGAGGCCGTGGACAACCACGATTGAGATGGAAGGATACCATCCAACGCAGCATTATAGAAAGGAACCTGGACTGGGACACAGTGTTGGAGGAGGAGTGGTGGAAAGACCGAAGGAAGTGGAGAGGAACCATATTTGCCCCTACCCGGCTACAGCTGGATAAAGGGAAATGATGATGATGATGATGATGATGATGACGACGACTTACTGTATGAAGTGGAGTGTTGAGATAAAATATTTTATTCACATTCCATTTAGCTACCTAACCTGTATGATGTAAAATACTTTTGTAGTATGTTTTATTTTTTTATTCACTTTATCCACTTCGTAACTACTAGATTTGTAAATGATTTTTCTGTAACAGCTAGAACAGTCCAGAAAGGTTGTGATGCGGACTTACAGAACAGGGTGTGTGGGCCTTTGTCAGTTGTGGATTGTAGAAATATGTCCTTACATATTCTGGAAAATGGAAGGTTCGCGATTTGTGTCTGTATATGTTCAAGAAGATTGTATTTACATCGCGACCAGATAAAGAGTTGCGATTGGTGAATCTCGTGGCGATAGGCAAACTCCTGTGCTCTGATTGGCCACTCCAAGGCCAAACTTCCCTTTTTAAAGTGAGCGAGGCAGCATTTCGTGGTTTGTCTTTGGTCCGTCTGTAGTTTGACGTCGCCGGCGACTCCTCGGTCCTTCGCGGTAAGCACTCGTGATTTCAGTTCCACCTTAAATTATATTTAATGTTCGCTTACATTTTCATATAGGAGTTTCCCCTAACTCCACCCAGACTCGCCACTCAATTATGTTTCTCAGATGTTTTAGAAAGCACGTTTCCCTTTCATTGTAATTTGTAACGTGCCTTGTTACCTTCAGTATCGTATTGTAGAACTTAGGTTTTTAGTTAACTTCTTTGCTTAATAGCAAAGCTCTTGTTAAACAACATCTAATCTTGTGTTCGAAAATTGTGTATCTGGATTGTTCGATAGATGAATTTTGTGCAGAATCCACCCTGTAAATGTTCATTTTGAAAATTTTTGGAAACGAGACATCACCTTTAATTTTTCTCGAAACCCGCAACCTTCGCTTTCCTATGACCTTTGGTAGGTTCCCAGTCCCCGTTCCACTTTCCTTGTTTATAGTTGTCAAGTGGTCCAACCTGATAATTGTTTGTGTTGTATTAGGCACAGTTCATTTGATATTTAATGCATGTCTAGGGTTTAAGTTGCGACGTAAAGCCCCTAGCCAAAAAAAAAAGTTTAAGTTACCATGTAACTTGATTTATTTTCCTCTCTTCCTTTTAACTATGCATCGTGTAACCGCCTGAATTTCCGGTTACAGCGTTGTTGTTGTTGTTGTTATTGTTATTTTTATTATGACTTTGGAGGTGTGGCTATGAAGTTGTTCGCACATATTAGTACCGTTTATGTATTATTAATATTTACATAGTGTCTTTAAAAAGTAAGAAAATTCACAATATGAAGATAAAGTTGGAATTTAAGAAGACAAATTGGGGCAAATATTTGTTTATAGGACGGGGAGTTAGGTTTTGGAATAACTTACCACGGGAGATGTTCAATACATTTCCAATTTCTTTGCAATCATTTAAGAAAAGGCTAGGAAAACAACAGATAGGAAATCTGCCACCTGGGTGACTGCCTTAAATGCAGATCAGTAGTGATTGATTGATACTAATATTATTTGGTATAAATCGTGGTCGTATCAGTTGTTATTAGTGTGTTGTACAGTATGATCTGCCTTGTGTAACAAAAGCTGTGAGGTTATGTCATGACATCTGCTGTATGCATATTAAGATTTTATCTGATGTAAGAACATGCAATTAATAGTATATAATTTATTACAGTAAAACCTCATTAATTCTAAGCTTCTGGGATGCAAAAATCAGACTTTGAATTAACCACTAACTTGTAATTCAGAAATACCAACCCTTGCCGTGTCTAAAAATATTCTAAGACCCATTACTGCATGCAGTTAACCTTGATTCACAGTTTAAACTTTTCAAATGCCATGGTAAAAAAGCTACTTCCATAATGTATCCAACAAGGTGCATTTACATTATCCAAATAATCACATGGATAACTCACTGACAAACACAACCTCATGCAACGAAGGAAAAAGAAAGCACGATTCAAAGGCGAGGAGAAATTATGCTGGCTCCCCTGTATAAGTGCTTTATTCATTGCATTAATGTACTGTATGCATTTTAGATGCCCTGTACTTGCGTCTTCGTAGTTATGACAGCATATTACCAAGAGACTGAGAAATGTACATACTAAGATCCTCAATATTCTGTTCTATTAATTTTCTAACTTAATATCACTTCTACAATCTTCCAAACTTTACCTATACTCTCTTCTTCTTCTTCTTCTTCTTCTCCTCCTCCTCCTCTTCATCCATTCCCTTTTCCAGATTCTCTCTGGGTAGGGTAGTATACCAAAACCCACCTTACTCCATCTTACCACCACTCCTCTTCTATTGCTATCGACTCCTCTATTTGCAATACAGTCCACAAGAGAGCTCCTCCATCTCATTCTATAGTGTGTTCCAACCTTAAAATGCAGTACAGCAGTAATGGGATAATTCCGTCTCTTTCCTTCTCCCATGTTTTGCGGGTAGCGCTGTCCTACTCTAACGCAGCGGGTTTGCCAAATATCCGTAAATCAGAATGTTATCGGTTAAAATGGGTGAATATCATCTTATGTACAGAATTTCAAGGTGCATTTGATGCCGTTAACAAAAAAAAAAAAAAAAGTGCAAAACTGGTAATATAATGGAAAGTTATGCCAAACACAAAATCTTCACTGCATAGAACTTATCATGTCATAACTCCTATTTTATATTCATTATTTTCCAAACTTTTCACTGCTGGTAAAGAAACATTTCAGTTCAATGAAGATAAGTTTATTTTTAAATTTACATGATGACAAAATGCAATATAAAAGAAGTAAGTATTAATAACCACCTAATCGATACTTTATTAATGCCTCAGGCAAAATTGAATAAAATTAAAACTTACAGGACGACATGTTTCGACCACTTAGTGGTCCTCTTCAGCTGTATAAATAAAGAACTGAAAAGAAAAAACATTATGACAATAAGCACAAATAAAAGTTCTTTGGAGACTCCTTTGATAAAAATGGAGGTCATCAGAATAGGTCATCCTGCCTCTCGTTCTTGTTTGGAAAAGATGTTTATTCTGTGCTGTCTAGAGGGTCTGTTTTTGAGCGTGACCTGGTGAAGTAACGATGTGATACAGTTTGACAGTTCATGGAAAGCTCTGGAGAGAAGGGAAGTAGAGTTTTATCGTCATCTAAAATAACATGTGAGGGAGGAGGGAGATTGGGCTGTGCTTCTGCGATGTCGTGTTTGATTATATCTCTTGTTCGTCTAGTCTGTTTCATGTCTACCCTTTCTAAGTATTTGCTAATATTCTCATATAAGATGTTTTTATGCTCGTTGTTTTCGTTGAGATTCTCTTCACCGTTTTCCAATTTATCAAGAACGATGTGGATGTTTTCCAGGTTGTTCATAAGATTACCTTTATTAATCATACAGATAATTTGAAGGTCCTGTTTTATATTGGTGAAATTGTGGTTGGACTCTTTCATATGGGATCCCATGGCAGAGAATCTTTTGTATCTTTCAGCACTGACGTGTTCTTGTTATCTAATTGAGAAGTTCCTTCCAGATTGTCCCACGTAAGTTTTTTTACATTGAGCACAAGTCAGCTTATAAATACCCGATTCCTGGAATTCGTCATCTTTAAGTTTATTAGCTTTATTATGACTAAAGAATCTATGTTTCGTGTTGTTGTTTGTAGAGAAGGCTACCTTGGTATTGTGTTTCTTGAATAAAATATATCAGCAAGATGGACTTCCAATGGGAGCGCCGGCTTCTGGAATTTTAGCTAACATTTACCTCGACTTTTTGGAACACACTCAGATAGTAGGTCACATTAAAGGACTCGATCTCTGGCTTCGATATGTTGATTATACCTATGCCATAATTAACAAGGAAATAAATGATAGTCACAGTATCCTTAACACTTTGAATAATTTAGACCCAAACATAAAATTTACAGCTGAAGAAGAAGAGAAAGGCATACTCAATTTTCTGGATATCCAAACAATTCGTAAAGACAACCATTTCCAATTTAAAATATACAGGAAACCCACTTTTACCCCGACTACAATCAAAAGTGATTCTTTACATCCCATCTCGCAAAAGA
This sequence comes from Anabrus simplex, assembly GCF_040414725.1. NCBI lineage: Eukaryota > Metazoa > Arthropoda > Insecta > Orthoptera > Tettigoniidae > Anabrus > Anabrus simplex. Next base: position 1,806,314,561 of record NC_090265.1, read on the forward strand.
AATCAGCTTATTATAGTTTCGTCAACAGAGCCTTTGAAATTCCGCTAACAGAAACAGACAGAAAAAAGGAACTTTCTTTCATTCGTCAACAGGCTCTACATAATGGTTTCAGTTTGAAATTCATCAATAAAATCATCACTAAATGCAAATACCAATAACAAATTAAACTTAAACAGCATTCAGAAAAAGAAAAAGGATATGTAAAATTCACCTTTAATAACCCGAAGATTTACAAAATCACCAACTTATTCAAGAAACACAATACCAAGGTAGCCTTCTCTACAAACAACAACACGAAACATAGATTCTTTAGTCATAATAAAGCTAATAAACTTAAAGATGACGAATTCAAGGAATCGGGTATTTATAAACTGACTTGTGCTCAATGTAAAAAAACTTACGTGGGACAATCTGGAAGGAACTTCTCAATTAGATATTAAGAACACATCAATGCTGAAAGATACAAAAGATTCTCTGCCATGGGACCCCATATGAAAGAGTCCAACCACAAATTCACCAATATAAAACAGGACCTTCAAATTATCTGATTGATTAATAAAGGTAATCTTATGAACAACCTGGAAAACATCCACATCGTTCTTGATAAATTGGAAAACGGTGAAGAGAATCTCAACGAAAACGAGCATAAAAACATCTTATATGAGAATATTAGCAAATACTTAGAATGGGTAGACATGAAACAGACTAGACGAACAAGAGATATAATCAAACACGACATCGCAGAAGCACAGCCCAATCTCCCTCCTCCCTCACATGTTATTTTAGATGACGATAAAACTCTACTTCCCTTCTCTCCAGAGCTTTCCATGAACTGTCAAACTGTATCACATCGTTACTTCACCTGGTCGCGCTCAAAAACAGACCCTCTAGACAGCGCAGAATAAACATCTTTTCCAAACAAGAACGAGAGGCAAGATGACCTATTCTGATGACCTCCATTTTTATCAAAGGAGTCTCCAAAGAACTTTTATTTGTGCTTATTGTCATAATGTTTTTTCTTTTCAGTTCTTTATTTATACAGCTGAAGAGGACCACTAAGTGGTCGAAACATGTCGTCCTGTAAGTTTTAATTTTATTCAATTTTGCCTGAGGCATTAATAAAGTATCGATTAGGTGGTTATTAATATTTACTTCTTGATTAAACATCGATACGGTCATGAAATGGACAACTTGTAATAAAATGCAATATATGCATTTATTTTCAGTCATGTTTAGGGAATTTTATGTGCAGGCACGAAAAAGTCAGTCGCTGGCCAGCGTCTTTCCTATTCAATTTGCATGGGGGGTCAAAGTAAGGCAAATGGACTTCAGATATGGAAGTTATTTTTAAAACAAACCCGAAGTTCTTATCTTGCTTAGTTCTTAATTTGTGACAGGAAGAATGTCTCCTTGAATTTTGATTTCGTGCATGTCTCGGCTGGCTTGCTGTCTGGCTGGCTGAAGTACAGGTAGTGATCTCCCAAACATGCACTTTTAACATTTTCAGACAGTCGCATGCAGTACAGTGCTCATTTCGTCAGTAGTATGTACAATAGTGATTAAATACATATCAGTGACATGTACAATTCTTGAGGGCAAGTGTATTTCGTTTGTGTGGTTCGGGAGTTCGTGCTCGTGCGTGGGGATCTTAGTTCGAAGAAAAAGTGCAGAAGGATCATGGAGTGGTTAAAGCGAAGCAAACGGTCTTGGGATATGGAAGTTATTTTTAAATTATACCCATTTATGACAGGAAGAATGTCGCGTTTGTTTGTGTTTTACGAGTGACTCGGCTGGCTGGCCAGTACGGATCTCCCAAACAGTGAGCTTTTAAATATACTGACAGCCGTGTGCAGTGGTGATCATTTAAACAGTATTATAAGATTGATTAAAGTAAGATCAGTGATAAATGTACAGTTCTTGCGGACAAGTGGATTGTGTTTGTTGATTTGTGTAGTCTGTGTAGTTGTGAGTTCATGCTTGTGTGGGGGGTTCTTAGTTCAAACAAAAAGTGCAGAAGGATGTACAATGGATCGTCAAATAAAAAAATAAAAAAAGTTCCATAGGTACACTCAGGGGAAAAGAACGCAATATTATAATGAGTCCCCTGGATTATTTTTTAAAGACTATGAATGTGAGTAACGCAGTCAGTGAAACAGCTAAAGCTACAGGTTGTTCCGAAAGAACAATCTATGCTATAAGGAAAAAACACACACAGGGTCCTTTGCAAACTCCCGAAAAAAAAAATAAAAAAATAAAAAAAAAATAAAAAAGAAAAAAAAAGAAAAAAAAAAAGAGAAGTACGGCAGAAAAATGCAAGGAAAATTAAATAACATGAAATTGTGAAAAGTGGAGTGCGTCGGGTGGTTCATTCTCTTTTATTTGCTAATATACCACCGACACTGAACGTGATTTTGAGTCAGGTAAATGGAGAAGATTCTTTGCCACGATTTTCCAAAACTACGTTGTATCGCTTCTTACATGATATACGCTTCCGTCATTTCAGACGGGGTAATAAAGCAGCTTTCATTGAAACCGATTAAATTATTAATAGGGGACACAGATATCTTAGGGCGATAAAATGTTTGAGGGGATAAAATAAAGCTATAATTTACACAGATGAATCGTGGGTAAATATTGGGCAGACAGTGACAAAAGAATGGAAGGATATGACAGTGAAAAGTGCACGCCAGGCCGCCATTGAAAGGGTGAGTTCGGAACTTAGACCACCGAAAAGCCGAGGACGGCGATTCGCCTTAGTCCATGTGGGTAATGAACATGGTTTTGTTCCAAATGCTGAACTAACATTTTTATGCCATAAAAACACGGCGGACGCCCACGAGGAAATGAGTGGTGAAATTTATGAGAAGTGGTTTTCGGAACAACTGTTGCCGAACACTCCCGAAGGTGCCGTGATCGTGCTGGGTAATGCCGCTTATCATTCCCGTAAGTTGGAACCTTTGCCGGTGGCTTCTTGGCGAAAAGATGACATCGTACAGTGGTTACGTAAAAAGCAAATATCTTTTGAGGACGGGATGCTCAAACGAGAATTTTTGCACATCGCTTCTCAGCACAGGGATCTGTATGATTAAGCAGAGAATAGATGAAATGGCAAAAGCAGCAGGTAGGCAGATTCTACGTCTTCCGCCTTATCACTGCAAGTTAAACCCTATTGAGATGGTGTGGTCCCAGGTGAAAAATTACATCCGGTATCATAACGTTTCATTCAAAAAAAAAGATATGGAAAATTTAATAACCACTGCGTATAAAATCAATACGGTGGACAATTGGGCAAATTACGTGAATGAAGTAAAGAAGAAAGATTTGTGGAAAGCAGATGAATTACAGGACGATGTTGACGATGAACAGTTTTTAATAAGACTTTCTTCATCGTCCGAATCATCCTCAAGTTCATCTCCCGAACCTGGTTCATCCAAAGCGGGAACATCTGGCCTTGCAGATATGATAGAAGGTGTACGTCCAATGTCTGAGAGCAATGACAGTGATTAAGGTATGTTGTATTTATTTTACCATCCTACAAACAGCAATTTATGAACGAATGAAGTTAAAATTACAAAAGAAAAATGTGGAACTGTAACGCCCTGTTTGAGTCCCACTCAAGCATGATCTTCACAAGTCGATTTTGCAACAGCCCGCTCTATCTACGCTGTACTGCAATTTAAGGTTGGAACGCTCTATAGGCCGTCTTCTAGGCCTCTTTGCAGTCTATGTATCCATGAATGTTCTCTTTAGTATTCTCTCTCCTGGCATTCTCATGTGTCCAAATCATTTCAGCATTGCTATATCAATCTCTTCTTGAAGTTTAACACTCCCACGCTTCTCCTCAGTTCGTATTCTACCTCATCTTGTCTTTCCCTGTATGCTCCTCAAGAACCTCATTTCACCTGCTTGTATCTTACTTTGGTTCTGCTTAGTCAATGTCCAGGCTGCTGAAGCATAGGTCAGTATAGGTTTATAATAGAATGAATATAAAACCTTCTTGCACTTAATTGGCACATCTTTATTCCACACAATGTCTATCGCACACTGGTAGAAACTTGCAGACTGCTGTGTTCTTAAATAAATTTCTCCATCTAAATTTCCATCTTGTGACATCATGCTGCCCAAATATTTAAAATTTTTCCTACTTCAGAAGGTTCATTTCCTATTCTTATCACACTCCTGGATTTTCTGTTACCTCTCGTTATGATCAAAGTCTTGCTTTTCATAGAACTAATCTTCATTCCAAAATTTCTTATCTCCTCCATTCCATAAGTCAACTTGTGTCTGTACTTCCTCTTCATTCTCTCCCCAAACTACAATGTCATCGGCAAATAGCATAGACTTTACTTGCTCGCCCATCATCTTCTCCTTGACATTATGTAGAATATCTATCCATGATGATAATGAAGAGTAAGGGAGACAATACACTTCCATGTCTTAAGCCTGTCTCATCTCTGAACCATTCAGTTTGACTCACTTTGGTTCTAACACAGCTTTCACAATTTTGATACAATGCTATTACCATCTGCATTGTTTCATTCCCAATCTGTGCCTCTGTCAATGTTTTCCATACCAAATTCCTTGGGACACTATCATATACCTTTTCAATATCTAGAAACATTACTACCATGTCTTTTCCATACTCCCAATACCTTTCCATCATTTGACGCAATGTAAATATTGGGTCAAATGTGGACCTGCCTCTGGTGTTCTGCCAATTTTCCCTCTACTCTACCTCTTATTCATTTATCCAAGATACTTTCAAGGATCTTAGCTCTATAAGGTATCAGCGTCACTCGTCTGTAATTTTCACATTGCTTCCTTTCTTGAAAATTGGTATAATGACCCCTTTCATTCACTCGTTTGGAACAATCTTTTCTCTCTATATCACTCTGAAGAGCCTGTACAACCACTACAGACCAATTGCTCCAGCTGCTATTATCATTTCTATGGTGACCTTGTCAATTCCAGCTGCCTTGCCTCATTTCATTCTTTTAGTGGCCCGCTCAATCTCTGACATGGACACCTCGTTTTCCTTATATTCCATCTGCACTAAATCTGGTTCTTCGATTTCTCCTTTTACCGAGGCATTCTGCACGTTGTAAAGCTGTTCAAAGTATTTTCCCCACCTCTGCAAAATATCCTGCTTCTGTGTCATCATTTCCTCCTGTTCATTTTTAATGAAGTTAGCACCTTCACCTGGGTTTTTCTTCCTTGTTTCCCACTTGGAATAAGATCTTTTTGCTTCCGGGTGTATCTTCTTGCAGAGATTCAGTGAGTTTTTGCCAGCATTTCTTTTTCTCTCCTTGAACCACCTTGGAGCACTCCTTCTTGCAGTGCCTGTGTTCTGTTTTGCACTCTGTTGTTCTGTTTCTCAGCCATTTTTTTCAAGCCTGTTTCTTCCGTTTAACGGTATTTTTTACCCTGTCATTCCACCAGAGTGTTTCTTGATCTTTCGTTCTTCCTGATACTCTTTCACAGGTCTTTTCTGCAGACTCAACCATGACTGTTTTTAAGTATGCCCATTCTTCTTCAACCCTGCCAATGTCTTCCTTACGTATACTTGTTTTAATGTGTGTCTGGAACTCTTAATTTATTTCCTTCTCCTGCAATTTCCACACCTTTAGCTTTCTCTGCCTAATCTCAGTCATCTTTTGTATCTTTCCCACCTTTAACTTAGCTATCGCAACTCTGTGATCTCCTTCAGAAGATTCACTTGGGAGGGCAGTTACATCAACCAACATTTTCCTGTTACCTTTCTCGACAAAAATGTAATCTATCATAGTTTTGATAGTGTTCTCCCGGCTGTATCTTGTTATCTTCTAACTGTTTTTCTTTCAAAACCATGTCTTACCAATGATCAGCTCATTTCTTCGACAAAAATCTACTATAATATCTCCAGCCTTAATTCTCTTCCCATATCCAAATGGACCTATAATCTCTTCCTTTTCTTTCCTGATGTACTTGGGCATTCCTGTCTCCCATGAGGTACAAAATTGGGATGCTGGTTTTATTTGAGTCTCTGTTGCCATTTTTTTTCAAAAACAGCCTTCCTAAGGTTAGGGTGCGGGGATTATTCGCCTGAATACGGTATATCTGTAACACCAGTTTCAAGTCTCAAACTGATCTTAATCAACCTGTCATTCATGTTTTCCAACAATTCTAGGTATTCCTTAGGTTTTTGCTAATTATGAGACCTACACCATTTTTGGCTTCTCTTTCTCCACTGTAACCGTACGTATGTACGATCCCCGAGTTTTTAGGTTAGGAAATTTTCGTATATAGTTTGTAAGGTTAAAATCCTGTAATTTTGTTTATTTACCATGTAAAAACGTAATATTATAAGAAGAATGTATAGTTAGGGAATATTGCATATGTTCATCATTATATTTTGTATAAATTTCCGTTTGGGTAAGAGTCTGTAAATATGGCCTAGCCGTAAGGATTGTGCAACCGGGAAAACTGCGACTATATCGGGAAGGACGGTTGAAGTCAGTTGGATGTGTTGCAACAAGTGGCTTGAAAACACGGGGTACGGCAGGTTGTATCGGTTGAAGAATTGGAGTGAATCAATGTGGACATACATGAGTGGACGGTCTATGTCACATCATATACTCGATAGCCAATGCGAGGGCTTTGTTTTGAGCGAGGTTTGGGTTGACAGAGTGACGCGGGAAGAAGTGCCGGTGTGAGCGTTGCTACCAGTGAACTTTTCAGGACGCTATAACCACGTGTAGCAAGCATATATAAGTGTGTACGCGTGTGCAGCGAGTTATTCTGATTCTGATTCTGATTCTCATTCTGTTTCTGACTCTGATGCTGATACTGTGTGTTTTTCATTTGTACTGGTCTGCGGGAGCGACGTATTTGCGCAGTTTGCTATACGATCTGCTATTGTACGTGAGTATCTGTTACGGAGTGATCATGGTATAATCTCAACGACTTACCGGCTTTGCAGTGGACTTACTGTAAAAGAAAGTGTTTGTTTGGAACTTGTCACCCGAGTATGCAGCTTCAATTGGTGGAGAATGTTGCTGTTTGCTTGCCTCCGGACATGTAACTCTTTCTGTCCAGCCAGCAATTGGAAAGAATTCAAGACGTCGACGAAGAAGTGTAAATAAGGTTAGGGATGCTCGTCTTAAAGAAGGTTGCATCCATATGTAGAGAAATAGTCGTCGTACTTTTCTCTACCAGATTAGGATTCACGGTAACAGTGGAGTGCAGTGGGGCTCTTACCTGGAGGTATGTTAAAAGTATAATGATGTTCTATTTTTTTTTTAGTGATGATTTTAATGATGTGTAATTTGCCTTTGTAGACGGCAAACGAGTAAATCTCGTGAAGAGATGATTTTGTTGGGTAGTATTGTGTATATTAGCTCTATGTAAACGGCCAGCACTAAGTGGGTTGCATTAGTGTTGATTTTGTTGGTGTTTGTCACATATTAGTTCTTATTCGATGTTGTATTTTTATTAGTGATTTTAATGATGTGTAATTTGCCTTTGTAGACGGCAAACGAGTAAATCTCGTGAAGAGATGATTTTATTGGGTAGTATTGTGTATATTAGCTCTATGTAAACAGCAAGCACTAAGTGGGTTGCATAAGTGTTTATTTTTGTTAGTGTTTGTCACATATGAGTTCTTATTCTGGGAGTAAAGTCATAGAATCAAACTTAAAGTGAGTCTTTAGTCAGTGGAGTGAGGCTGAACCTGGCCTGTTACCCAAATTTAATTTCAGGGGTTATATAGCAACAGGTAAGGTTATAAAGCAAGTCTGGAGCCTCGTCAGCCTGATGACCGTCGCCTTGGTAGAGGGAGTGGCTCGTGGCTCTACATAATTAAATATTCCTGCAATTGTTTGGCAGGTGGCGCCCATTATCCATGTTATTTACACTTATTTGAGTCAACGTTTATCTGTTCAGTATTTCAATAGCTTGCGGTAGTTACACCACTATAGTATAAGGTGCATCCTTTCTTTAGTTTCCCTTCATCTTTTCGTTTCCATTTGGTCTCACCGATTCCCAGCAATGCTATATCTTTGTCACAGTTAAAATTGAAGTAATAAATAAAGAGGTTCAACCTATTCAATACAAAAGAATAAGAAATGCAGTGATTACATTCTTATTTAATAATAAGTAGAAGTGGTACTGGTTTCAACCCTAGTCCAGGTCATCGTGAGCCGATTAAAACATGAAAAATACATAGGAAAAATAAAATAAAAGATCAAGTTCACTCTGGATCAGTAGAAGAGGCGATATAAAAATGACGGGGGTAGACACTGTAAAATTCAGAAGAAGTAAAATGTAAGCAATTTAAAAGAAACAGTACGTAATTTTCTGAACAGCAGTAAGGCACACGCAGTGTTAGGCAAAGTCTTATAATGTTTATGAAAAGCGGAGAACGGTTAAATGAGCTAGCTTGTATACACTGTCAGGCACAAAGTCATAACACAATCGAACACGCATGAAGATCCATAATCGTGCTGAAGCTGAAGATGAGTAGATCAACTGAAGTAACTTGCCAGCTCCCGGTGATCAGCGCGATATATTCAACATCAGGCACTGTGGTTTCAAATGCCAACGTAAAATGAAGAATAGCTTAATGATCCAGTATTTGCTTCGGTCGCAGGAATGAAAGTATATATAGATACATATAATATAATTCTATATAACTGAATAAGTAATTATGAACCTGTAGAATTTTTAGAACAGTTGACGTGAAAAAAAGAATTGTGAAGAAAAAAAAAAAATTAGTAAAAAGCGCAATACCGGAAACAAATGAAAACATATATGCACAGTGCGCTATTTTTTAAAATGTAAAAAATTCAGGTCGTGATTGAAGTATTACAAGTGATTATTTTCATTTTGACCGTATTGAAAATCAATTATTAAATGTTGAACATTAATTTATTGAAACCACCTATTCAATACCGGTTAAGTCTTTATGACTATAACAATGTCATTACATTAACTTTGAGTATGGTACATGTTTCGCCTGGCATAGCAGGCATCATCAGCTATTAATTCTATCTCCAAGTCAGAGCTCTGAGTGGGTGCTATTTTAGGATTAATCATAGTCAATATTATTTATATAACATTGCAAAGGAGTGGTTAAGCCGTCCATGTTTTAAAGTTCTAAAGTGACATTCTACTCATGTTCACATTTAATGGAATATATTGACTGTTAACTTTCATAATGTCGGTAATGAGAACGGCTTGCTGCAAGTGGAATTAAATCATCTGTACATTTTTACAACTTATTGGAGATTAACGTATGCTAGAACTATTCTTAAACATTATTTTTTACAACAATTTACATAATATATATACAAACTTATGGTACATTTTTGGAACTGAACTGGTTGAACTTGTCTTGAAGTTTCAATGGAATGTCTTATTCATATCCTGTCAAATGGAGAAAATGCTGATGCTGGGATGGCATTATAGTCTATTGAAGTCATAGCATTTAAATATAACTTCTTATATTTGTAGGACATTGAAACATGTTCAGCTTGTATGTTTTTTTTTTTGGAGGTCTAAATATTCTATAGATCAGTATCACTCATTAGAAGAATGAGCATCAATATTTAGGTGTCTTAAAGTGGAAAGGCGAGAATGCTGTTAGAGAGTTTGATCAAGATTTGTTAGATAACGGATTAATACATGACCGTATAAACTTGTTGTATGTTATTTCGTTGTGGAGCTTTTTGAGGTTATTCAGTGTCAGGTTGAAGAGCAGTCATTGGATTCAAGATGTAGTGTGTGGCTGGTGGGTGTGTTGAAGTCTGTGGAATAAAACAATAAAAGTGTGTGAGTGCTATATTAGGATGATTTATTAGTTAGTAGATTTAATGTTCTTGAAATTTACCCTTTAGATGTTAGGAGGAGGTCCTGTTGTGTTGCTTGTGTGAGGTGGTCTGAACAGTTGCTTTATCTCTGCTTCTTGTATTGTAGGTATGTGTCATTGTTGGCAGGGAGTGAGTTGGGTTATTGTTGGATTTATAGTTGAAGATTTAAAAAAAAATTTTACTGTTTATGTTAAGAGATGACAATAAATTAGGGATTTGATCTATGACCGGGTTCTTTGTTTCAACGGTGTCATTTAGATTTTTGTTTTTATTGAAGTGTTGGTCTAAAAGGATGTAGGTGTTTTCAAATTCATTCATTAGACTACCTTTATTGATGATCTTTAAGATTTGAAGGTCCTGGTCTATGGTGGTGAAGTTATGTCCCGTTTCTTTCATATGGATACTCACAGCGGAGTGTTTGTTGTGCTTAGATGCGTTGTAATGTTCTAAATATCTTGTATGAAAGCTGTGTCCAGTTTGCCCAACATAAGAAAATTCACATTGGGCGCATTTGAGTCTAAAAACTCCTGAATTGGAGTATCAGTCGTGTGTTGAATTTACTGTATGGGAGTTAAAGAATATATTTCTGTTCGTGTTGCGGGTTTTGAATGCAATATTTATGTCCTGTTTCTTGATTGGGTTAGTGATTTGGTAAAGAGCCGGATTTGTGTAGGTGAAGGAGGCAAAATTATTTTTTTAGGTCTTTCAGGGGTTAGGTTAGTAGCAGTTTTTAATTTGATTTTGTTTATAATTTTATTGACTGTGTTTGGTTTGTAGCCATTAAGTTTTGCTAGTTCTTTAATATACTGTAGTTCTTTTTTTCGGTTATGGTTGGAAAGAGGAGTTTTGAACGCTCTATAGATTAAGCTGTAGAAGGTTGCTAATTTGTAGGAATGTGGGTGCATAGATACTTTTTTTATAGTCAGAGGGGTAAAGTGGGTTTTCTATAGATTTGGAATTTGAATTTATCATGTGTTCTATTTATGGTTACATAAGGAAATTTAAAGAGTTGTTGGTTTCATCTTCTTTTGTGAAGGTAATGTTATTATTGAGTCCATTAAGAAATTTTAAAATGTTGTTGCTGTTGTTTTGTTGTTTATCAATGATGGCAAACGTGTCATCAACAAATCTTATCGATAGGTGGAGACCGTTGATTTTGTTTACAATTTTGTTAGCCTCTAGATTATCCATGAAAATGTTAGCTAAAATGCCTGAAACGGGATCTCCCATTGCCAGTCCTTTTTGATGGTAGATTTTGTTGTTGAAAGTGAAGTAGTTGTTGTTCAAAACAAAGCTCAACAATTTGATAAAGTCATTTATTTCAAATTTGCTTAATTTACTGTGTTTGGTAAGGTTCATTTTGATAATATTTATAGTATCATTAATAGGGATGCTTGAATACATATTAGTGATGTCATATGAGACCATTATGTGGTTGGGTTGTAGTTTAAATTGTGTTAATTTTTCGCAGAAGTCAATGGAATATATTTTTTTTTATTGAAGTAGTCGAAGTCGGCGCAAGACAAGAGTTAAATTTGAATGAGAAGAACCGAAATGACGGTGGCATTCTAGTTTTTTTTTGAGGTAAAAAGAAAAGATAGGATAAATTAATAGAGGAAGAGGAATAGTGGAATAAGAGAAGAATAAAAAAGATTGAAGTTAAACGGTGTTGAGGAAGGATAAGGTAGGGAGATGAAAGAGGGGTAGTTTAGGGTGGGTTATTGGAGGTAGATGTGTGGGTAGGAACTTTGTAAGGCATGGAAAATAGAATTGGGGTTTTGAAATGTAGAATTTTTGAGAAGAAGAATTAGGAAGTCGAAAAGGATGTTGGGTTTTTCAGAAATGTCATTTAAATTGAAATTAGGTTTGAAGTATTGGTCAAGGTGAATAAAGCAATTTTCAGTAGTGTTTAATGATTTTAAGTATTTTCATGTCTTTTTTCAATATTGATGAAATTATGCTTGGAGTGTTGTATGTGTTGTCCTATGGCGGAGAATCTGTTGTATTTAATGGCGTTGATATGTTCGGAGTATCTGATATTGAAATTACGACCAGTTTGTCCGATGTAGGAGGAGCTGCAGTTGTTACATTTGAATCTGTATACTCCAGATTTAGAAAATGCATTAGTTTTATTTAGTGATTTAAAGTTGTGTAAAACATCAAAATTTCTATTGTTAGTTCTAAAAGAAATTTTCATGTTGTGTTTTTTAAAAACATTAGTTATTTTATAAGCATCTTGAGTGAAAGTGAAAGTGGAAAATGCAGTTGGTTTTGTTATGTCTTTAGATAACGTGGTTTTAGGACGGTGTTTGAATTTGTTGATGATACGGTTTATGAAGGAGATGTTAAAGCCACTGAATTTAGCGATGTTACGGATGGTGTTCAGTTCATTATTTGAATTTTTTTAGACATAGGGGAGTTGAAGGTACGAAAAATTAAGCTGTTATAAGTAGCGTTTATGTGCTTGAGGGTGCGAAGAATCTTGTTGTATTGTGGTTGCTGTTTGGGTTGGTTTTCTGAATATTTTGTAAGATAAAGAAGAAGGATGTCTAGTGATAGTTAAGTCTAGAAAATTAAGAGTTTGGATGTGTTCTGATTCGAGGGTGAATTTAATGTTAGAGTCTATGTTGTTGAGATGAAGAAGTGTAGAGGCTGCGTTGGTTGATTCTTCATTTAAAATTACTAATGTGTCATCGACACATCTGGCCCAAAAGAGGATGTTAGAGAAATTATTCTACTGATCCGGAGTGAACTTGATCTTTTATTTTCTTTTTCCTATGCATTGTTTTTCATGTTTTAATCGGCTGATGATAACCTGGAATAGGGTCGAAACTGGTACCACTTCTACTTATTATTAAATAAGAATGTAATCACTGCATTTCTTATTCTTTTGTATTGAATAGGTTGAACCTCTTTACTTATTATTTCAATTATAACTATGATACTTTTCAATACGGAACAATGAAATTTTTATCTTTAAATGCACAAGCTAACCAAGCTAAACAAAAAGCCTTCTCTTACATGGGCCTTAAGATCAAGATCACTAAATTAGGAAAAGATATCGACTTCCTAAAACAATGCATTTCCTATAATCTTACCCCAAAATTACTTCAAAGTTGTATCAGAAAAACCCATTCTTCTCCTCACATGTTAAAAACCCAAGGAATAACCAACAAAATTTGGTTAAAAAACGAAATTCATTTCTTATACAAAAAAAATCATTTTTAAACAACAGATTATATGAAACACATCTAGAAATTGCTAATCTTCTCCAGAGTGCACAATGGAACCTCTTTCTAACTCAAGTAGATAATAAATTATTTCATGAATTGTCAATTAAGCAACAAACCCTGGAGGAAAAAACTCAACATTCTTAAGAACAACTCTTCTTCACATAAATTTCAGATTAAGATCATTAACACACCCTCCGAAACCATTGAACAATTCCATCATCCCATTGTAAATTTATCTAAAACAACTGAGTGATTATGAAAACTTAATTCTTTCGAAGGGCCTCAAACACAATTGGCCCAACCTCAACACTTGCAATGTAGCCACCAATTTAATTACTGAATCTGAAATAGCCATTAACAAAATGCCAACAGATGAACAAGATGAAATCAGATATGAAGTAAAAAGAAAACTCGAAAAAATCGTCATTAACAATAACAAAAACACTTCTCTTAATAATTTAATTAATGATAATTAACACATTTTAGATCTTAAAAAGAAAATCAATGACAATAATCTCATCTTCACCAAATCTGATAATGGCAACACTGCTGTCATAATGGTAAAAACTGACTACTTAGATAATACTAAAATTTTTTCAGTGACTCTTCTTTTTCTATAGTAAAAAAAGACCCAACCACGAAAATCCAAACAAACTTTAAAAAACACTTCCTTTCTCCCCACAGATCAAGAAAAAACTACATTAATAAACATGAACCCAGGCATACCCACTGCCAAAGCCCTCCCAAAAATTCACAAAACTAACATTCCCAACCGTCCAATAATCAATTGCAGACCCAGTCCCCTATACAATACTTCTAAATTCATCCAAACATTTTTACTAAAAAACTATCGATTTTTATCCAACAAATCTATCAAAAACACTTCTGAACTAATCAACAAATTAAAGAACTTTGATATCCAACCAATTTTTTCTTTCATTCTTTTGACATTGTAAACATGTACCCTAGTATTCCAACTTCAAAATTATTCCCCATAATAAACAACAACCTAAACAAATTCAGTAACCTGAGTGAACTTGAAATTCAAGACTTCATGTCTATTTTAAAATTGGTTCTCGACAATAATTATTTTACCTTTGATAACACCATTTATCAACAAGATGGCTTGGCTATGGGCTCACCAGCTTTAGGCATTCTCGCTGAAATTTACCTTGACTTCTTGGAAAACACAAAAATTAATAATAATAATAATAATAATAATAATAATAATAATAATAATAATAATAAAAATAATTTCTCTAACATCCTCTTTGGGGCCAGATATGTCGATGACACATTAGTAATTTTAAATGAAGAATCAACCAACGCAGCCTCTACACTTCTTCATCTCAACAACATAGACTAACATTAAATTCACCCTCGAATCAGAACACAACCAAACTCTTAATTTTCTAGACTTAACTATCACTAGACATCCTTCTTCTTTATCTTACAAAATATTCAGAAAACCAACCCAAACAGCAACCACAATACGACAAGATTCTTCGCACCCTCAAGCATATAAACACGCTTCTTATAACAGCTTCATTTTTCGTACCTTCAACACCCCTATGTCTAAAAAAGATTTAAATAATGAATTGGACACCATCCGTAACATCGCTAAATTCAATGGCTTAAACAACTCCTTCATAAACCGTATCATCAACAAATTCAAACACCGTCCTAAAACCACATTTTCTAAATACATAACAAAACCAACTGCATTTTCCACTTTCGCTTTCACTCAAGAAGCTTATAAAATAACTAATGTTTTTAAAAAACAACATGAAAATTTCTTTTAGAACTAACAATAGAAATTTTGATATTATACACAACTTTAAATCACTAAATGAAACTAATGCTTTTTCTAAATCTGGAGTATACAGATTGAAGTGTAACAACTGCAGCTCCTCCTACATCGGACAAACTGGTCACAATTTCAATATCAGATACTCCGAACATATCAACGCCATTAAATACAACAGATTCCCTGCTATAGGACAACACATACACGACTCCAAGCATAATTTCACCAATATTGAAAAAGACATGAAAATACTTAAAATCATTAACAAAGGCCCCCTCTTAAACACTACTGAAAATTGCTTTATTCACCTTAACCAATACTTCAAACCTAATTTCAATTTAAACGACATTTCTGAATAACACAACATCCTTTTCGACTTCCTAATTCTTGGCATAGAACTAACTAAGAAACAGCTTAATATTGTACTCGTCAATTCCTTGACGTTACATGAGACCCAAAGTCAAGATGCTAACAGTTTCATTCGCAACAACGTTCTTGACCAGTCTACCTATAACAATCGTTTTTTTAAATCTCCACTTCTGCATGACACATTTAAATATTAGTTACGTCAAGAACATGAAAATGAAAATCGTGGGTCAAATAAGCCCCAGTTTTAATATCGTCCTTTCTCAAGACTTATGATAAAAAAGAAGATCCATTTCATTTTATTTTTAAACATTTTAAGTTAACCAGAATAGAACTGCCAAGTTAAAACACATTTAATTTAAATTTATTTTTTCAATCTTGACCAACCTACAATCAACAATCAGTTCAAATCTCCACTTGTTGTTGACGACACATCCTGTCAACAGACACAGTACGTCAAGAACATATGATACAGGGGTCACATAAACCCCGGTATGTAATCCTCTTTACCAAAAAGAAGATCCATTTTAGTTTTGGACATTTTTCAAATTAGATAGATTTGGACCAAAAAACTTAACTGTATTAACGTATGTTACCCGTCTTAAGAGTTCATTAATGTTTGTGTATATTGTATATATTGGTATGTTTATATTGGTTAAAAAGGTCCCAAACCTTGACCTAAAGGTTATATACAGGCTGAAGATGCCCAAAATAATGGGTGAAACATGTACCTGACCTAAATAAGTCTACATAAAATCATGTAGATAATAACCACATTAAACGTGGGAAGTACTGAATAGGTGGTTTTTTATTAAATTATCCTAGTTATCTATGCCAAGCGTCATCTTCAATACGGAACAATAATGAGAGTTGTTACTTGTAATTCCTAATTCTTCTTCTCAAAAATTCTAAATTTCAAAACCCCAATTCTATTTTCCATGCCTAACAAAGTTCCTACCCACATTTTCTACCTCCAATAACCCACCCTAAACTACCCTTCCTTGATCTCCCTATCTTATCCTTCCTTAACACCGTTTAATTTCAATCTCTTTTATTCTTCTCTTATTCCACTATTCCTCTTCTTCTATTAATTTACCCTATCTTTTCTTTTCACCTCAAAAAAACAAAAAACAAACTACAATGCCACCTTCATTTCAGTTCTTCTCATTCAAATTTAACTCTTGTCTTGCGCCGACTTCGACTACTTCAATCACGACCTAAATTTTTTACATTTTAAAAAATAGCACACTGTGCATATATGTTTTCATTTGTTTCCGGTATTACGCTTTTTACTATATTTTTTTCTCTTCACAATTGCTTTTTTTTTTCACGTCAACTGTTCCAAAAATTCTACAGGATCATAATTACTTATTCAATTATATTAAATTATATTATATGTATCTATATATACTTACATTCCCGCGACTGAAGCAAATACTGGATCATTAAGCTATTCTTCATTTTACGTTGGCATTTGAAACCACAGTGCCTGATGATGAATATATCGCGCTGATCACCTGGAGCTGGCAAGTTACTTCAATTGATCTACTCATCTTCAGCTTCAGCATGATTATCGATCTTCATGCGTGTTCGATTGTGTTATGACTTTGTCCCTGACAGTGTATACAAGCTAGCTCATTTAACCGTTCTCCGCTTTTCATAAACATTATAAGACTTTGCCTAACACTGCGTGTGCCTTACTGCTGTTCAGAAAATTACGCACTGTTTCTTTTAAGTGACTTACATTTTACTACTTCCGAATTTTACAGTGTCTGCCCCCGTCATTTTTATATCGCCTCTTCTACTGATCCGGAGTGAACTTGATCTTTTCTTTTCTTTTTCCTATGCATTGTTTTTCATGTTTTAATCAGCTGATGATGACCTGGACAGGAGTCGAAACCGGTACCACTTCTACTTATTATTAAATAAGAATGTAATCACTGCATTTCTTACTCTTTTGTATTGAATAGGTTGAACCTCTTTATTTATTATTTCAATTTTAACCGTGATACTTTTCAATACGGAACAATGAAATTTTTATCTTTAAATATCTTTGTCAACCATAAAATCTACAATTTCTTCCACTTTCCTTTTAGTGTCACTACATTGATGGTTGCTATCTTGATGGATTTAGTTTACCTATACACAGATCATAATTATTAAGACTCACCCTTTGGGAGCTCCTGGACGAGGGTCTTGGAATGTAGTACTTCGTGTGTTATGATCCACAAAGTATCGTACACCATCTTCTGTTAGGCGAATTTCCCAACCCGGAGGTAATGCAGCCTCATCAGCTCCAATCTCTTGCCTATTTCCACAGAAGTAAAATATGAAATAATAATATTACAATTCTGCAAGTATGTTACAATCACAAAGACCATACAGTGTACTAGTTGCATAGCACTGAACATGTCGTAAGGTAAAATGTATGAAACTAACACAGTAACAAACCAATGACATACTTGCATAACTCCACAGCTATAAGCCAATAATCTACCTAATTTATTATAACTGACCCTAGAGGAAAGGCTGAAGTGACTTGGCCATTTGAAGAGAAACAAGATTTTCATGCTCATACATGGAAAGGAATGAGTTAGTACAAAGAACAAATATTTATGTCCTATAAGAAGGAAAACCAAATTGAAGAAGAGCGGAGAGACTGGGGAAGGTGTCATTAAAGACAAAACTACCAAGACTGAAGCAAACTGACAGATATTAGAAAACTACCTGGCTCTTTGGAAGGTGATCCCAATGATCCTAGGTGTTAATAAAAGGAAAAATCTTTATTGGGGTAATCACATTAATGAAGTTATACTAAGAGTTACAGATCTCCTCATATGGTTACGAGGATATTTAAGAGTTGTGGTAAGGATGTAAAGGAAGGTAGGTCCTCTATTACAGCATGGCTTCAGTGATGGGACCCTCACCAGGATTATTTGATTGACAACTGGAAAAGATCAAAAGGAAAGCAGCACAAACGAGTTGTGTTACCTTCGGACTGGGAAAGATTTAGGAGTAAGGAGACGAGCTACTAGACTACGTGGTATGTTCTCCACTGGCAGTGGAGAGATGATATGCAATGAAGGCCTTCAGTTTAAAAAGAAAAATAATGAAAACAAGAAAAACAGTCTGTAATTACTATGTAACATTTATACATTTCAGAAATGAAATCTTTAAAATTGCAAACAACTTAAAGAAATTCAAGTTAAAAACAGCTTTCAGAACCAAAAATAAAATATGAGGAAATATCTATAATGCAAATTCTGTCAACAAAAAAGATGTTTATATCAATTCGGGAGTATATAGGCTCACTTGCAACGACTGTAATATGCTTTATATAGGAAGGACTGGACGGACATTAACTCAACAATAGCAAGAACATTTTAGGGCAATAAAATACAACAGATATTCAGCTTTTGCAGAACATATTCATAATAACAAGGCACTAAGAAAGATATTAAATTAATTTTTAAAGGTAATTATGCCGTATAGTTAAATACCTGTGAAAATACTGAAATATTTATGGCACAGAAAAAAAGAACCAGACAAGATTTTAAATGAAACTGCTACTAATGACATACTGTTCGAAGCCTTGAGATGAGGTAATGTCATGTGCCACTAAGCATACACTGCCTTCGAAGCTGAACATCAGGTCAGTACTAGCATAACCTTAAGGGCCTTGCATTGATATGTTTTATAGTGTTCAGTTTCATAAACTATGTCTTTCTTCATTTTTACAGTTTACTTATATCTGGGCTCTATTTTATATTGATGACTAGAGACGGGAATTTGCCTATTTGCCTATTTTATTCCTGTGTTCAGAAACGTACGCTTTTGAGATTTAAATCCGTTTTAGGGTCCTTTAACCTAGATTTCGTTGGTTTTATTGTGCCTATAAATGCCTATTTCAGGGGTTTGTGCCTATCTGAGTATAATTGCCTATTTAATTCCCTTTAAATCTATTTTAAAGAACCCGATTTTCTCCTAGGGCATTGTATTGTAACTGATGTGCTCGACAGAATTATCTTCTCAATTCTCAAGATCTGTTTACCCCACGAACAAAAATGGGAATTCTCGGAAGTCACCAGAAATAGTTCTTGGGAAATTTCATCCGGAGAAACAAGGAACAATTTGACCTCGAAGCCTACAACCCCTCCATCCTTCTAAGACATATGCAAAAACCAATCAACGTCGAACTACCTTGCACAACCCATATCCCTTATACCTCCTTCTCGATATACACTGTTGTACGCTTACGCTTTATCTTCAGAACGTGTTGTGATTTCTTGTGAAGAAGAAGCGTGTCTGTGGCAATGCCCAAAGAAAATCACCGGGCGAGTTGGCTGTGCGCTCAGGAGTGCGCAGCTGTGAGCTTGCATCCGGGAGATAGTGAGTTTAAGCCCTACTGCTGGCACCACTGAAGATGGTTTTCCATGGTTTCCCATCTTCACACCAGGAAAATGCTGGGGCTGTACCTTAATTAAGGCCACGGTTGCTTCCTTCCCACTCCTAAGCCTTTCCCATCCCATCGTCACCATAAGACCTATTGTATCTGCGTCGGCGTGACGTAAAGAAAATTGTAATTGCAAAGAAAAATCTTCGAAGTCCTACTGGCTGAAGCGGTGGATCACAGGGGATCCCATTTTCACTACGGATGGAAGGGTAATCTTCTTCCAAGCTTGCTGTAAGGTGGTAAGTTCGTTAGTTCCTTTTTTTTTTTTTGACTGAACTACGATTGCCGATCGCATTTAACTCTAGCATTCATAGCCCTATTAATTTACGTATTGTGGAAAGTTGATCTGTTGTAATGCAGTATTAGCCGTCAACTTTCAATAATTTATATTGCTAAAATGTAAGTAATCATTTAATTACTGAACGAGGAGTTAGAACGCTGGTGGCCTCTTGTCACAAAGTGGGTGAAAATTAAAAATCGGTTTTTGAACTCTGATTCATTTCCTGTGAAAATAGAGATTTACAACTGAAATATTTTCTTTCTTTCTTTCTTTCTTTCCTTCTTTCTTAATCTGTTTACCCTCCAGGGTAGATTTTTCCCATGGACTCAGCGAAGGATCCCACCTCTATCGTCTCAAGGGCAGTGTCCTGGAGCGTGATACTTTGGGTCGGGGATACAACTGGGGAGGATGACAAGTACCTCACCCAGACAGCCTCACCTTCTATGCTGAACAGGGACCTCGTGAAGGCATGGGAAGATAGGAAGGGACAGGCTAAGAAGAGGGAAGGAAGTGGCCGCGCCTTTAAGTTAGGTACCATCCCGGCATTTTCCTGGAGGAGAAGTGGGAAACCACGGAAAAACACTTCGACGGTGGCTGAGGTGGGAGTCGAACCCGAATCTACTCAGTTGACCTCACAAGGCTGAGTGGACCCAGTTCCAAGCCCTCGTGCCTATTTTCAAATTTCGTAGCAAAGACGGGAATCGAACCTGGGCCTCCGTGGGTGGCGGCTAATCACGCTAGCTAATACACCACAGAAGCGGCAATAATTCCATTGTGGAGTTTTATCTCCCGTATGCAGTTATCAGACTGTGCTTCAATAAATAAGCTTCTGATAAGTTCACCTGCATACACCCCAGCGTCAGTGGGTAGGTTCTGACACATCCCACTCTGAAGAGTCTAGTGTCAGACCTAAGACGAAACGCTGGTTAATAGAGCAAACGCCGGAAAAGCCATCCATCTAATTTTTGATCTGATTTTTGATATGCTCTATTGGTGGAAAAGAATCTAATTCCCTCTATGGGAACTTAGAATTTCCATTTGGAATTGCTAGGCGGGCATTAATTCCATTGTGGAGTTTTATCTCCCTTATGCAGTTATCAGACTGTGCTTCAATAAATAAGCTTCTGATAAGTTCACCTGCATACACCCCAGCGTCAGTGGGTAGGGTCTGACACATCCCACTCTGAAGAGTCTAGTGTCAGACCTAAGACGAAACGCTGGTTAATAGAGCAAACGCCGGAAAAGCCATCCATCTAATTTTTGATCTGATTTTTGATATGCTCTATTGGTGGAAAAGAATCTAATTCCCTCTATGGGAACTTAGAATTTCCACATGAAAAGGTGAAGGAGGTGGTTAAACAAAAGAAGAAAGCATGGCAAGAATGGAATAGAGATAGGAAAGAATGAAGTAATATTAAGTATCAGGAAATTAAAAGTAACTCTAAAAAGTGGTAACAGAGGAACCTTATAAGGACTATACTCACAATCTGATGTATCTTATTTCTAAAACCTTTGGTTGCTCCATTTGAGCACTATTTAACCTCATGTATGGAAGTTATAATGATGTCTTTAGCATGTTGTTATATGGAAAATATTTTTGTATAATTTCTTGAACTCTCATGAGAAAAATTTTAAATTTTAATTGTCTACAATTTTAATACTGCAACTTGAATTTGGATCAGGTACTATAGGAGTGTTTGTACAGTGTTATCACAGTCAATCTGATTATGCACTTTTATAATGTCAACTTGAGCCTATAGGCAGTGTATAGTATTGTATAGTATTGAGTAGGTGGAATAAACTTTGCATTTTATATGTACAGAGAGTGTGCACGGCCGTTCTTAGCGCCTCTAGCGAAAGAAATCTATAACGTTTTGGTGATCTTGTCTTGAGCGGTCAGTCCAGGCTATGTAACTGTGGGTGAGAAATTGTGGTAGTAGTAGTAGTAGTAGTAGTAGTAGTAGTAGTAGTAGTAGTAGTAGTAGTAGTAGTAGTAGTGTGGTGTATCAAAATGCCTAAATGAAATACAAACTGTTGTGCAGTTAAGTGCCACAACACACAAAGAAACGCGCTTGGAAAAGGAATTACATTTCACACATTTCCTGGTCGTCCATGGGAATTGGACAGACGCAGGAAGTGGATTTCGGCTGTAGGAAAAATAAAGTAAGTACAGTACCTTATTTCATTAATGAAGTAAATCACACATTTCATATCACACAACTGAAATCATACCAGGTATGCCAAGTCAAGAACACAATGTCCTTCCATGTGCACGTGTCTTCACAATGCTGAATATTTATAATAATAATAATAATAATAATAATAATAATAATAATAATAATAATAATAATAATAATAATAATAATGTTTTCCTGCATTTCAGTGCAGATGGAACTCCATGGGAACCCACCAAATGCTCCGTCATTTGCAGTGAACATTCTTTTGGAGGAAAGCCAAGTAATATTGAAAATCATCCATCATATATACCATCTGTGTTTCGTGAGAGCTATAAGAAGAAACCGAAAAGAGATGTGATGTATCCTGGTTTGAAAGAGCGAGTAAACAAATGAAATGCTCAAATATGCATACGTCTTATAATCAGGAAAATCATGAATTTATTGTGAAAAACGAGTGTGAAAAACTACATAAGTCGTGCAAGCAGCATTTGAGATTGAAGCAACGACTTTCGAATTTGCTTGTGTTTTAGTGGGAATGATGTAGGCACACAGTGCAACTCAAGCACAATACCTCCAAGTATTTCGGAGAAGATTGATAAAAGTTGTGGTTCCAACACCCCCCTGGACATAAGCAGAGGATTTCATGGATACCAGAGCATAAAAAAAGTGAGACACAGTTGAAGGATTCAACAAGTGTTTCATCTAAAACATTCAATTTTTTTACTTTCTGTGTTTCTAAAGTGTCTATAAATATATTGTACCAGGAAAGCCTAGGTCCTGGCCCATATCAATCGAAAGAAACGTTATTCCAGCATAAAATATCCGTCCGACGTACGAACAACTGAGCAAAGGAATGTTCCAGCATGTGCCAGACTCCACGAGTGCACTAGGCGAAGTCAAGTGACGTCACCTGTCGCTCGAAGCTTACCTCCCCTAGAGATATTTCTCGAAAAGAACTTTCTTGATATAAAGAAGAATTCTACATAAACCTAGACCAATACACAAACCCAAACTTCAACTTAAATGAAAATACTGACAAAAATAATGTTCTTTTCAACACAAACATTCCCCTCCTAAAAGATCATTATTTAAAAAGAATCAACAAACAACAACCTACACATACAAATGAACCGCTCAAAGATCTCCCCTCCTCCAACCCCGCTTCCGTCAAAAACGCTCCACCCATCCCTCCAAACCTCCCCTCCGCCGCCACTAAATACAATCCCAGGATAACATGCAACAGATCTCGACAGGCAGCCACGCAAAGCATACAGTTTCAACATTCAACGTAAGTAACACAACATATAACTTACCTTCTACACCTTTATTATACACCAACTTACACACCTACTATTTCTGCTTGCAGATAATTAATCTACAACACACAGAAGCCTTCATGCCATTACCATAAAGTGCAAATTTAAATTCCATCAAGACGCACGGCACCTCGAACGAGCTTCATTATGCACCAGTCACCATTCAACCAGCAACGACACACTAACAATTACCTATTGACATTCATAGACTCAGATACTTCACCAAAAGCAGCAGTTTACAAATTGCAACAAATTCAACAATAATACAGATCTAACACAATACGTGCATGTTATGCACTCCACCAGTTGAAAGTGAAAAACAAACAGTAAAAAGAAGGAATTGGTCCCATTCCATTAGATTATACTTTAAACATTTTCAGTTGGCTGCTATGTCAGATCGTAATATTACATATGTATTATAGATGGTAACAACCTACAGTACTACTGTTTAGAAATGTAAACCCCATTTTATACATGATAAAACAAACACATGAGGTATCATATATCAATACTTTAGAAATGAAGGATCCATTTTAATAAGGTATCACATACTAGTATTTTTAGTAATATAGGATATATTTTAATTAACCCTTTAATTAAGCTTTTCCTACGCTTACTCCAATAGACTTTTTTTTTTTTTTTTTAAAGTGGAATACCTCAAACATTAATACAAAGTGAAATTACGTCTTACTGACATCACAACAACCAATAAGCTGTGATATACCTTTACAACAAAATACTTTTAAGACTCTATAATGGACTCATTATCACTAATGTGTATGAGTGAAAAATCTTATTCCATATTTTGTAATACAAGTGTAGTATGATCAAAAAGACTCTAACAACAAGTACTTTTTAAACAAATGATGTATATTTTTTACCATTTTAGTAAGATATTTGTTAATGTTTTAATCATATGAATCAATCATACTGAATGTAATATTATCAATACCAGATGTGAATAAGTGTAGAACCCATTATATGTCCAAAAAGCTTAGACACAGTGAGCCAATATACCTCATACAATAGCACTTTAAAAAACTAAGATGTACCCACTAGTACTTTAATGACATAACATTCAACACTTGATTTAATTGAAATAGTCACCAAATGTAACCTTTCATATGTGATGTTTTTATAAATTCTTTTTTTTTATGTGTCAACTGAAGATGATCCCCGAGGGATTGAAACCGGTATTGACCAATTTACTAATTTAGAGTAAATAAACTAATGTATTGATAAGGTGGAGATTTTAAACTTTCTTTATATCAGAGTACCAATCAATACGGAAATGAAGCTGATAGACTATGAAAGAACTTTCTTTTCGCAAGCTTTTCAACGCCTTAACCAATTTCAACGGAACAAACGCTGAATTGTAGCGGACGTCATAAAAGTTAATCCATCCCATGGTTGTTGAGTTACAATAATTTAAAGTCTAAGAAGATTATGCACTCACGGTCACATGACCAAGAGAACCACCCCTCCCAGCGCCGGTATATATGTCAAGGCGAACAAGCAGAGCAGAGCAGAGCAGTACAAGGACGAGTACACAGATGTGTGTGTGAGTGAGACAGAGGGGAGACCGACCCTCATACAGTATGTCCGCGCAGTCACGGTGAAAGTACTTGCCGCCGCGTTTCCGGAATACGAAGTTATATCGCCGACAAAATTATTTAGTATATCGTGTCTACGGTCTAATTCTAAAGACATTTGACAATATAATACGAGTGAAGTTATTGAAGTGCAAATACCAAATATTTAACGTTCACAGAGTATATCATTACGTGTGGGCTTAGTTTACTTTACATAATATTGAACTTCTACAATGAACAGAAACTAATGTGTAGAATTACCAGGACTCATTTCTTTTCGAGCACTGAACTGTTTTTTTTTTAAATTTATTTATTCACGTAGTGTTCATGCCATATTAGTATACGACTTACAATAGTAAACTGGGTGAATACTTAGAACTTTTTCTGAGGTAATATGACGTTATAATAACCAGATAATCAGAAAATAATCCTTAGCGACTTAATGACCGTGTTCAAAGACTGTGATTATAGACTGTGATTTGCCTTTTTCAAGTGTGAACTGTGTAATTATGGACGTTCTTAGTAACGACTTTAAATAGTATTTCATACAGAAAGGACTGTGATTATTCATTTAACGTCTTAAAGTTCAATTACGCCATAAACCGTGTTCGACAGTAAATGACAGTGTCAGTGATAACTACTCGCACTAAGTGAATTTTCCGTGTGCGAAAAATCACCTTAACGAGCTGCAATTCTACACGATCCAGTTCCAGCAATCATCACCTCATCGAGGGATGTCAACATGGTGTGTTCGTGGAACATCGCCGATCCTGATTCTCCATGGAACATTCCAGACATCCGTCCTTCAACATTTGTGGCTAGTTGCTTTACGTCGCACCGACACAGATAGGTCTTATGGCGACGATGGGACAGGAAAGAGCTAGGAGTGGGAAGGAGGCGGCCGTGGCCTTAATTAAGGTACAGCCCCAGCATTCGCCTGGTGTGAAAATGGGAAACCACGGAAAACCATCCTCAGGGCTGTCGATAGTGGGGTTCGAACCTACTATCTCCCGAATACTGGATACTGGCCGCACTTAAGCGACTGCAGCTATCGAGCTCGGTCTTCAACATTTGTAGCAACATTTCTTTCATTAAGTGAGTAGTAACAAACTGACTAAAATTTTCTCATTAATTCTGAACAGTGGAAACTTCAGTGCCTCGTGTGAACAAATATTTCAGAGTTCTCATAATTTCTCAGAAGTTCATCTTTTGTGATTAATTTAATTTTCAAATTTAATTTTCATATCTCATAGAAGAACTTTAGGCTTTTCAAGTGTGCTATACATTAAGGTTTACAAACTGAAAAACTGAAAAACTTTCAACAGAAATTTAAATTCTCATGTCAATTTGCAATTACAAGACTTTAGGTGGAAATCTAATACCTCGTATTCTCACATATGAAAGACTTTGGAATCAGTGACATTCATTTAATTTTCATGAACAGTATTCAAGAAGATTACGTTTAAATTTTTAATTTCAATGCCAGATTTGAGTCCAATAATCATATTGCAGGATGAAGAATCAATAAATTGTTTAAAAAAAAAAATTTTAACCATCTATTATTCGTGTTACAAGTAAACTATGTAGCGTGAGTGGAATGTAATTTTTTTAAAGACTTTATTGGCGAAGTACTATATAATGTTTTATTTATTATGACCTAACCTGTACTGTTATTTGTAGAGCATAAGATAATTTAATGACCTAACCTGTACTGTATAATATGGTAACATAGGCATTTGTTAATAGTAGAATTCTGTTCTATAGTTCCAGGAAAGATCCAGAAAGTTACATAACTTTTGTACAGGCTGTGTTACTTTGTTTGTAATGTATTCTAGAAAATATTTCTGACTGTTCTGGAAATACAACATTCGCGATCAGGCGTATTCTAGAATGTTTGTCAAAGTTCGCGATCGAAAGTAAGGTTGTGATTGGTGAGTCTAGGTGGCGATAGGGAACTCGGGCACGCTGATTGGCTGCCTCCAAGGCCGGAAATTCCTATATATATTGAGCGAGGCAGTGTTAGAAGGAATTCTGTATCCTGAATTCTGTCGGTCTCGGTTTATCAGTCTGCGAGAAGCCTATCTGGTTGACGTCCCTCGGCTTCCGGGATGGCACTCTCCTTGGGTAAGCACTCTTGAATTCCGTTCCTGCTAAAATTTCGGTAATGTTCCGATATGCTCTTCATACAGGACTCTGCCCTAACCTCGCCTAGATTCACCAAATTAGTTACTTAAGACGCTTTAGTTTTTCAGCTAGGCTTACCTGTTCGTTTCCGAGGCATTCCCATTTCTTGTTTCACTAAAATATGTAGAGTGTAGTTTAATATTATTTCCCTTGGGGTTTGCCTCTGGTAGTTCTGTATCACCTTAGGTACACTAAGTTTTGGATAACCTTTTTTTCACATCACTGTATATTGCATTGTACAACTACATTGGTAAATAGATGTATAGTTGATTTGAGATTTGAATTTACACTGCTACGAAATAAGCTATGTACATCACTGAACTTATAGCTCGCAACTCGGAATTGTATGGTGAAATGTATTTGTAAAATTATTTGGTAAATAATATTCTTCGAATCTAAGGATCACGGCCATTTATTTCGGAATCCGCTATCTAAGCCATGTCTATGCCTTTGGTAGGTTCCAGCCCTTTTCATCTTCCCGGTTTGTTGTTCACTAGTTGGCCCTACTGATGTTTACATACATGTTTTGTTGGAGATCCGCGTAATGCTAGCTACTGTTTTTCCGAGTGTGTAGTGTTTTCTTATATTGTGTATTGTACTCTTACCTTCCCCTTTTAACTCTGTTTGTGCCTTGTTTGGTGTTACCACTGTAGTAGAGCTAACAATTCGCTTTGCGAGTCTATCCTACTCTGTATCGGCTCCAAAACTAAGTTCCACTCCCTGAGGTCCTACTCATGCCCTTTACCCAAGAACTTTTCCTGGTACAATATGTAATAACGATGTTTACCCTTTTTAATGAAAATTAAATTGGGTATAACCTTTGCTGCCTTGGCAGCCATATTTGATGTACATCAGACTACTGCTGTGCGTAGTAGTCAAGAAACGCACTTATAATTTTATTTTCTAGCCTAGCAAACTATCCGTGCAAAATACTTTGCCTTGCGCTTTTAAAACATTTTATCCTGACGCACGAGTTATAATAGATTGCACAGAAATGAAATCAGAAACACTAGCAAGAATAGATGAGAGATGTTACATGTATTCTTCGTAAAAGTCATGTTATACATTTAAATTTTTATTAGCTGTGGCCCCAAACGGAACTATTGTTTTTGTTTCCCCGTGTTACGGTGGAAGAACTAGTGATATTTTTATTGTTAACAATTCAGGCTTCCTAAATCTTTTGAGTGAAGGGGATGTTATATTAGCCGACAAAGGATTCCCAGGTAATAATGTAGATGTTGATTCCCATAGGGAACCTAAAATATTTGTCCTGAATGAGTAAATTTATAATACCAATATAATGGTCCGTTATTGGACATTATAAATTTTCCAGCTAACTCATTCTTGGTTGCCTGCGTTTCGCCCTCGTGTGCTAAGCTAGGCTCGTCAGTTGGGACTTAGCACACCACCCAAGACGCAAGGCTAGTGCATACCGTGGAGGCCACTGCATAGGCTACTTGAAGCCACCAGCAGTGCCAATGCACTATGAGAGCTATGTCTCATTTCCAAAAATTGATGCCTGCCTGGCCATCAAATAATGTAGATGTTGATTCCCATAGGGAACCTAAAATATTTGTCCTGAATGAGTAAATTTATAATACCAATATAATGGTCCGTTATTGGACATTTATAAGACAGATGTAATATTTACACAGTAAAAATGTATTGAATAGGTGGACCATTATAGTTAATTATAGTTGTTTTCCTTGTAATTAAAGCAAATACTGGAAAAGACATTGGCAGTGAATTTGCTTGAAGGATAATCATCGCATTGCATTTGCCTGGTATTGTAGGGAAAACCACAGAAGTTGTAAAGCCGAGTGGCCATAACAATTGGAAGGCAACAAAGCATTTTCTGACAGCTCTACTTGATGGAACGAGTTTAATCATATGTTCATAATCTAAGTTTTGTCCAGGTTTAGATATTAATTTCCGACAGACGTTTTACGATTGTATCACCGAGCAGGTTTCTGGTACTGCTCTCAGGGCACTAGTTAATGGGCTTTCAGACAGAAATCAAGTCTTGAGAGTTGGCAATAAGCTTGGAAGATTTCTCATGTCTCATGACTTGTGATATTTTTACAGCTGTCATTGGTCATGGCTCACTTCTGAGTAAGTAGGACAAAGTCTTTACAAAATGTAGTTTCTCTGCACTCATTCTGATGTGTTACCTAAAGGGAACCATTCACAGTTGCTGCAGTTTTCAATGATTCACTTAATCTTCTAGTGCCATCCAGCATTATATACAATTGTGTTTTCGTGACCTGAAAAGATGCTGCACCTTTAACCCATTCCACTACAGTGGCAAGTACAACTGTCAAGAGTTCCGCATTCATCAACAGGCAATGACAGGTACAACTGTCACTATGTACTCAAGTCAGAAATACGTCTGTCTGACCATTGATTTCTTTTGACTGTGATGATATACTTTAGAATTATGTTCCTGGATAGTGCTAGCATGTTTACATACCAATGTTATTATCCAAAGGCCATTTCATCAATGTATATTTTTCTTCTAAAGTTGGTCATCTTATTCATGAAATGAAATGAAATGTGTAAACATCGTGAGGAGGAGCAGGAAAGACTTCTGCAATTTCTTCTTGACAGTGGTGATGATAACTCAGAATTATCTGATGATAGTGCGTCTGAAAATTGTGACTCCGCTCATGAAAACGATACTGAGGATGAAGACAACCTCACCAAATCGAACAACTGGAACTGGAATTTGTCCAGTAATGTTCTGAAAGGCAATGCAGGTATGTAAAAGGGTACAAGAAATTCTACTTCTACTTGCTGGATGAGACATTGCAGATTTCTAGCTACATACATGACATGCTGAGCAAGAGGAAAAAGAGAGAATGAGTTTCTCATTATTCTGAGTCGGCATTGCAGAGCAAATTCTGAAAGATGTCACCGTTCCTGATTACGCCACTAGAGGATATTCATCTCAGATAGCACACCAGTGAGACTACAGGGAAAGCACTGGGGTTATTTTCCTGAGAAGATGGCTCCTACAGCAAGTAAATCAGCCCCATTAAGGAGATCTACAGTCTGTTTTGAGCATGGAATTCAGGAATCTTACTTCGAGTGCAACAAATGAAAAGTTGCCCTCCACGTGGAGGTGTACCACACCTTAAAAGACTTCAATTAATTGTAGGAAGTTAAACTGTAACCCAAAATGTTGTCAGTTTGATGCAGTATGCTATTGTAACCATTTTAGCATCCATAACATCATGTGTAAAAAAAAATCGCATTCCAAGGTACATTTTTCAAGGAAAACAATTGCATGGCAATGGGTTAAAGCCATGGGTGGTTGTGGGATATCACCATATTGGTCCAAACATAACATGGGAATTTTATGTTTAGGTTTTTATATTAAAATGATCTCATAAAAACCACAGTCATCTTATATCAAAGTAGATAATCAAATCAATCAATCACTACTGATCTGCATTTAGGGCAGTCGCCCAGGTGGCAGATTCCCTATCTGTTGTTTTCCTAGCCTTTTCTTAAATGATTGCAAAGAAATTGGAAAATTATTGAACATTTCCCTTGATAAGTTATTCCAATCCCTAACTCCCCTTCCTAAAAACGAATATTTGCCCCAATTTGTCCTCTTGAATTCCAACTTTATCTTCATATTGTGATCTTTCCTACCTTTAAAGACACCACTCAAACTTATTCGTCTACTGATGTCCTCCCACGCCATCTCTCCTCTGACAGCTCGGAACATACCATTTAGAATGGAAATTCTAAATTCCCATGGAGGGAATTAGATATTTTTCACCAATAGATCATGTCAAAAACATATCAGATGTAAGGCTTTTCAGGCATTTGTTCTATTAACCAGCGTTTCGTCTTAGGTCTGACACTAGACTCGTCAGAGTGGGATGTGTCAGACCCTACCCACCGACACTGGGTGTATGCAGGTGAGCTTATCAGAAGCCTATATATGAGGCACAGTCTGATAACTGCATACGGGAGATAAATCTCCACAATGGAATTATTGCCCGCCTAGCAATTCCGAGTGGAAAATGGAAAATTTGCTCTATTGGTGAAAAATATCTAATTCCCTCCATGGGAATTTAGAATTTTTCATTCGGAATTGCTAGGCAGGCAATAATTCCATTGTGGAGATTTATCTCCCGTATGCAGTTATCAGACTGTGCCTCATATATAGGCTTCTGATAAGCTCACCTGCATGCACCCAGCGTCAGTGGGTAGGGTCTGCCACATACCACTTTGACGAGTCTAGTGTCAGACCTACAATGAAACGCTGGTTAATAGAGCAAACGCCTGAAAAGCCTTACATCTGATATGTTTTTGACATGTTCTATTGGTGAAAAATATCTAATTCCCTCCATGGGAATTTAGAATTTTCCATTTGGAATTGCTAGGTGGGCAATAATTCCATTGTCGAGATTTATCTCCCACATGTAGTTTTCAGACTGTGCCTCATATATAGGCTTCTGATAAGCTCACCTGCATACACCCAGCATCAGTGGGTAGGGTCTGACACATCCCACTCTGATGAGTCTAGTGTCAGACCTAAGACAAAACGCTGGTTAATAGAGCAAAAGCCTAAAAAACCTTACAACTGATCTTTTTTTTTTAAAGTGCTCTATTGGTGGAAAAATATCTAATTCCCTCCTTGGGAAATTAGAATTTCCATTCAGAATTGCTAGGTAGGCAATAATTCCATTGTGGAGTTTTATCTCCCGTATGCAGTTATCAGACATATACAGTGAGTACATAAAAGACACTGCTCATCTCCTACTGCCTACACGGACAAACTTATACAATAAATGCATTGAGTCGCATGGCTCCACAGCTGGCAAGGACCGCGCTAGTCCCAGCAGTGCCCAGACGGACTGATTCCCAGGCGATGGAATGGCGAGGAACGGGTTTTTGTTTCGTGCATGTTACCTGTTCCTAACTAACACAACCTCTGGTCTTTTTCCAGCCCACATCCTTGCATGTGCTATCACAAGATGTCAGGTTTTACATGTAGGCTCTTTCTTCTTTCTGCCTATGTGGTTTTTACCTGACCCTTCAATACCACACCTTAACACTATCCAACCAACACAAACTTTGCCATGGTAGCGAGTCTGACTCGGAAACTGGCAGATACTCCTTGTATCACTTCCCACTCTACCCAGCTATCTATTTTCTTCTTAGAAATTAATAGCATGTCGGAGGCCATGTACATTGAGTCGATGGTCATGGCGGGGGAGCGGGCTACGGGGGCTCCCCCGTAAAAAAAAAAAATCACCTGTATACACCCAGCGTCAGTGGGTAGGGTGCGACACATCCCATTCTGACGAGTCGTGTCAGACCTAAGATGAAACGCTGGTTAATAGAACAAACGCCTGAAAAGCCTTACATCTGATATGTTTTTTACATACCATTTAATCGAGCAGCTCATCTCCTTTCCCCCAAATCTTCCCAGCCCAAACTTTGCATAACTGTCAAATAGCATTCATAATTGTACACATTACCAATGTATATTTCCACTCCATATTTCACAGCTAAACACAACTTATAATTCACCATTGTGTTTTGTATTACTATATGTTAGATATGCTAGCATGTTCAAAGTTGGCCAACACTAAACATCAGAATGTAAATACATCTTATTATGTACTACAACGATTTCATTTCTAGGTTAACTCATAAGGCTGATGATGACTTCAGCTTGGATCGGAAATAGTCTCTCCCCCCCCCCCACACACACACACACCGTACGTACTTGTGCATTAGACCCACCTCGTGTATTAGACCATCCCCCTCCTGGCTTTTCGAGACAAAGAAAAGGAAAAAAGTAAATCTCGCATACAAGGCCCCAACGTAATTCCCCAGAGAAGAACAACGATTCTGCTTCGAAGCGGGTACAAGCCCAATGACATCACACAAATTTATGAATAGTTTTGTCCGTATGACCCATTCAATGAGAACGCGCGTCAAAGTAATGCGTACCTCTGTTTTGTAGTTAAGAAATGTTTGTCTCCGTAGCAAGGGCCTACTGCAGCTCTGATGACGTCACATTAACGTATCCGCAAAGATGCACACGAGATGCTGTCAGTTGGTACAATACTTTTATTTACAGATATTCACAAATTAATACACATATAAACCTTCGAGACTATCAACAAACTTTAAGGTTAAGTTTCAATATTCCACCTTTACAAAACCATAAGTTTATTGTTTACTTATTTAAACAACATTATTAAATAATACGGGACATGTTTAGTCTAACTTGTAGACATCATCAGCCGTAAGATATTCAAGAAAAAGCTTTAAAAAGGACAAAGACAGAACAAACATAATAAAATAAATCGGTTGTCGAACACGTCAATCAAAATAGCGAGGATGTTCCAGATTGTTCCAAGTACAAACATTCAAATTCTGTTGATGAAAAAAACTTAAATTCACACACATGAGAACGATATAGTAAAGTATAGTAAAGTGTACACTTCATTATCAGCTTTTGTCGACACACCTGATTGCTGCATATCAATGGCACACTCAAGAAGAATTTTAACAACAAGCTTTACTATATCGTTCTCATGTGTGTGAATTTAAGTTTTTTTCATCAACAGGATTTGAATGTTTGTACTTGGAACAATCTGGAACATCCTCGCTATTTTGATTGACGTGTTCGACAACCAATTTATTTTATTGTGTTTGTTCTGTCCTTGTCCTTTTTAAAGCTTTTTCTTGAATATCTTACGGCTGATGATGTCTACAAGTTAGACGAAACATGTCCTGTATTATTTAATAATGTTGTTTAAATAAGTAAACAATAAACTTATGGTATTGTAAAGGTGGAATATTGAAACTTAACCTTAAAGTATATGTACGACAATACAGACTTTACAATGAAATTTATTTTATGTAACTATCAACAAACTTGCCATTATTAAAAACAACTGCCAATACAGCACATAGAGGTTACAGTCTTGGAACACAAATAAAACAGTTGACTGCGTACAAGTATGTCACTTAAATATAGATACTACGTTTTACGGCATGTCAAACCAACAACTCTCTTCCAACAACTACCAAGGACTAACTTCAGTAACTCACTTCACTGTCACGACCATTTCTTTCTATATATGTGCCTGGCTTCCAGAAAGATACGTTACAAAAACCCTACTTTTTCAATATTCTCAAGTGCGCAATTGTACAGAATATTCCCAATTGTTCTAGCGCCTATACCATTCTGGAAGTTACAGTGTGTTTCACAATTGAGGAGCATCATATCAAATCAAGTGCACAGATTATAATTTTACAGGAAGTTAAAAAAAATTTTACTTTCTAACCAAATAAGATATGTCAAAATTCTAAACGACAAAATCTAGGTATTGCGGTTATGTTCCAGAATCAGTTATGATTCAAATCATTTCCCAGTATATGAAGGCATCATTCTAATGATAACATTTCACTTAATATGTTTTGAACCAATTCATGAACAAAATACGCTTTGATAAACCTTTTATTCACATAATACAGTTTGAAACGTTCATTTGATTCCAAAGATTTTTATTGACTTTATTGTTAGCTACAGCGCATCATGTACAGTAAATTAAGTTATTATTAATACATTGTTAATACTATATGGATGTTTACAGTCTTGTAAGTAATCCTTCTTCCTCATGCAAACAGTCACAGTTGTCATCATGAGCCGGCTTACCAGTATCTGGCGTTGAACCAATGTTTAGTGCTGAAACATTAAATTGAAACTATCGAACGCCTTCCAGTTGTCTCCAAATCTGGCTTTCAGCAGGTTCTCGACATCCAGTTTTTAGCGTCAGATAAATGCTCTCGGTGTATTGATTATGAGAGATTCATGTACCTGGCCCAATCTTATGCCTCGTTTCAGAAGGGTTACGAATCGCTCTGAGGGGTCATCAAACCTGTACGTCGGTTCCATCTTTACTGTAACGTGGTTCTGACCACTTTTCTCGCTTTTCTTCAGAATCACCTTCTTCATTTCTTTTATCCCATCCAATTTCTTAAAATGCTTGGTGAGGACCTTGTAGTCCCTTATAACCCATTCATTTCCTAGATGTTTTACAGTCCCCACAGACTAATAGATCTCTCGGTATTCCTTGGGAGTAACGATGTTAGAGCACTTACAAAGAAACTTTTCTACAACACCAAAAACCCTGTCTGCGGGTAAAAAGGAATGTCCTCTGACAGGAAGGATGACAACAATCATGGAAACAGGTGCTTTGGTTTGTAGCCAGTAAACTAGAGCATGGATAACATGCATGTTCTTGTTTTGGCCTCCACATCTGTCTCGAACAGCCTGATACAGGTGATCGATTTATCGAAATGTACCTCATCTAAAAACGAAGTAACAGATGATGATGCCTCGTTTGGCCCTCTTCCAGCCTCAGTCTCATTACATACATAAAATTCTGAATTCTGAATACTGACATCAGTAACACACAGTGTGTAATAAAATGATATTTGGGGCGAATAGAACACTTTGCCAATTGATTATTTAGGCAATGGTTGTACCTGTTGCAAATCAAAGCAGAAGGACATTGTGTCAGCAGGTCGTTCCCTCATAAGTTTGTGAAAAGCCTGTAAGCGAATTTTATGTGCTCCCAAATCAGCTAGTAAACGTTTTTTTTTAACACCCTTTTCAGATTTAATCTGAAAGAGCACTCGAGCGCAGTAAATACAAACATCCGTGGATGGTGTCCCAAACCCAATGTTGAACTGCGTATGGAAAATATTCTGGAAGAACCACTTTTTTCACTTTTAGGTCCGCAGAAACACTTGCATTAAACATTTTGTGGAATCTGTTTATGTTTAACTCTGCTGGTAGATAAAGCTCTGACTTTTATTCCTGTTGTAATGCCATTCCCTTCCTAATAACTGAGAATTAAACGCAAACACCTTTTCTTTCTTTGCAACAAAGGAGCACTCTTCCTATTCCTGCCTCTCTTCTCTCGAACACCTTCACCATTTTTAACAGCTTTGGATATATTATTAATCCTGGTTTGGCTTATCCCGAAAAATTTCTGAAAGAATTTTGAGCAGACCACTTTTGCTTGATCACCAGTATTCGCATACAAAAGAAGAATAAACGACTAGTATAGCTACACCCATAAGCTGTATTCCGTTCTTGTAAGTTCAGTTGTACTGTGCAATTATTATAAGTTAAGAACTTCCATTTTCCCGTATTGAACTGAGATTCACAATTAGAATTAAAGGAGGTTCAACCTATTCAATACAAAGTGTGTTGTACAAGGTGTTCACAACATGTTATTTATTATTACTAGTACCGGTTTCGACACTTAATGGCGTCATCATCAGCTAGAAATCACAAAGTGGCCAGGGTACATAACATAAAATTGTATACATGATAATGCATTGCAAAGTACAAATGATTGACAGTTTTTACATTAACAGCTAGATGAATAATGAGTAAAATATGATGGCATA
The DNA here is from genome assembly GCF_040414725.1 of Anabrus simplex. Lineage (NCBI taxonomy): Eukaryota > Metazoa > Arthropoda > Insecta > Orthoptera > Tettigoniidae > Anabrus > Anabrus simplex. Next base: position 1,806,351,273 of record NC_090265.1, read on the forward strand.
ATATAACGCATATGGCGTTATAGTCTAATGAGGTAGGTAGGTATTGTACAATAAAATTGGTCTGATGAATGAGAGTAAAAGTCTTAGTATAATAATAAAACGATGCAGTAAAATTGTCCACTCTTCTGTTGTTATCAATAAGTCCAGGTCCAGTGTTGTATGTGGTTGGCAAGACCATCAAATATTTGTTTAAGGCCGGTACGCCCGACGTTGAGTGGTTGAATAAGGTTGAAATTTGAGGTCGTCTCAGCTAAACATAGGTGATGAAGCTTAAAAGGAAGAAAAACTAAGTTAATGAAATGGATAGGTAAAGATGGGTTCGCGGCCGAATGTGATGGAATATGGGACTCACCTTGTTCAGCGTGCTGGTTGTGTGTTGTGAGAAGGGTTGTGGACGAGTGAGATGAATATGAGTAAGTTGAGTGTGAGTGGAGGAGAGATGGGAGGGGCAGGAAAAGGAGAGGGGGGAAGGAGAGAGGAGGGGATTGGAAGGGATGGGAAGGCGGAGTTTAAGGCGGGTCAGGGGAATGGAGTGGTGGTAGTGTGCGACATAGGAGAGTGTTGTGCAGAGCGTAAAAGATCGATTTCTTCTCCGTGGATTTGATGCCTCTAAAGACTTTGATTAGGAAGTCGAAAAGAATATTAGGTTTTTCTGAAATTTCATTGAGGTTTAGATTAGGATTAAAAAAATTGGTCTAAATGAATAAAACAGTTTTCCGTAACATCGAGTACAGGGCCTTTGTTTATGTTCTTGAGAATTTCTAGGTCTTGTTCTATGGTAGTGAAATTATGCTTTGAGTCATGTATGTGTTGGCCTATTGCAGAAAACCTATTATACTTAATGGCATTGACATGTTCTAGGTATCTAACTTTGAAACTTCTTCCGGTCTGTCCGATGTATGAGGAAAAACAGTTATTGCATTTGAAACAATAAACACCTGACTTTGCGTGAATGTCGGATTTGTTTACTGACTTGGAATTGTGCACTATTTCTATATTTCTATTGTTGGTTCTGTACGAAATTTTAATATTATGTTTCTTGAAGATGTTAGTTACACTGTGTATGTTTTCATTGAAAGTGAAGGTGGCGTAAAGGGCGGAGTTAGGTCTTTCTTTGGTTAATCTTGACTTTAGTCTGTGTTTACATTTGTTGATATGCGTTCTATGAATGAGGAATTATATCCATTATATTTAGCGATAGCACGTATGGTATTCAGTTCTTTCTTTAGATTTTCCTTAGATAACTGTATTTTTAATGCTCGGTCTACCATACTGTAGAAAGTGGCACACTTATGTGTGTATGGGAGTGTGGAGTCTCTTCTGATAGTTGTCGCTGTTTGTGTTGGTTTTCTGTAGATATTATATTCTAGTGAAAAAGGCAGTCTCTTAATTGTAAGGTCTAAAAAATTTATTGAGTTATTGGACTCAGACTCCAATGTAAATTTTATATTAGAATCTATATTTTTTAAATTGTTGAGGGTGGTAGCTGCATTTACCGTTCTGTCATCTAGAATAACCAGAGTGTCATCGACATATCTGGACCAGAAAAGTATGTTTGAGAAGATATTATTGTTATTAATTGCCGTGTATTCTAGGGAATCTATGTATATCCCCGCCAAAATTCCTGAGGCCGGCGACCCCATAGCCAGTCCATCTTGTTGGTATATACATTTGTCAAATGTGAAATAGATGTTGTGAATCACTAGTTTTAGGACCTGCATGAAATCCTGGATCTCGAGTTAGATTTCATGCGTTATATTATGCCATCATATTTTACTCATTATTCATCTAGCTCTTAATGTAAAAACTGTCAATCATTTGTACTTTGCAATGCAAGTATCATGTATACAATTTTATGTTATGTACCCTGCCCACTTTGTGATTTCTAGCTGATGATGACGCCATTAAGCGTGGAAACCGATACTAGTAATAATAAATAACATGTTGTGAACACCTTGTACAATACACTTTGTATTGAATAGGTTGAACCTTCTTTAATTCTAACTGTGCAATTATATCAACTTTTTCCTTGCCTCAGAATTGCAACCCTTATTCGCTTTGTACTTCCTTTCAAACGCTCTCCTACGGGTAAGTAGCCCTCCATGGTGATCTAAAGTGAACGGGTATGCAAGCAATACCACACTGTCAAGTACGATATAAAAATGGCAGGAATAGCCAACAAAGGAGCGGGATAAATGCAGGATGGGAAACATTATTGTGACATAACACGTTTTGAACCGTTCGCCGTGGTGCACTTAATACGATTTGTTCTGAATCATGTTTTTAGCACTGAATTCCTATGGGAAAGAATACGAAATGACCCGATCTAACTCAAGAGCGTTAAAGAGCATATCCTAATTGGGGGGAAACCGCGTCAAAACATATTCTAACCTCCACTGCATTTAATGCATTTTGAAACAATGCTCCTCAATTATGGATTACAATTTATATATACAGGTAAGAATAAATTATATTAATTTACAGGTATTTACATTAACGGGACTGATATCAATCTCTACGTACAACACGTTTCATAACCTCGCACACAATACGATCATTCGACAACGTAAATAATTATAACACTAATTCTTAATGACATAAGATCACACATAACACGATTGGATCGTAATAATAATACAAATACTAACATGATGTAACACTTCAAAACCATACATGATAATAATAATAATAATAATAATAATAATAATAATAATAATAATAATAATAATAATAATAATAATAATAATAATTACTATTTGAGCTTGATATTTGTGTTAGTTACCCATGGGTGAGAGAATACTGTTTTCAAGTTATACCTGATATCGCAATTGCATCAATATCCCCCCTATAACTGGAAACAATTTCCACACACTGTCACACTCTTTGACTTTGTCCTCACTATTTAACCATACACAGGCTACCTCACTCACACAGCTCTCCTGTTGGCACTGTTGAAGTCCACGGTTCGCAGCCCGGTGGTTCCATCGGGGACCCCCACCTTCCCATAGTGGGTCCGGTCGACGGTGTCTTCGTTCCTGGTGATGTGTACCTGCAGGTCCTCGCGTGGCATTCGAAGCTCATAGCTTTCCCCTCGTTCGTACCTTGGTGTTGTGTCAGGTAGCACCCTCGTTGGTGGTTGTCGGTTCGGACCCCATTGTTTCACTGTCACCTAGAGGGGGTCCCACTGGCTGTGTCGTTGCCATCGCTGCTTCCATCTCCTAGGACATCGTCTGAGCCTCCCCATAGCTCTACTCCACGCTGAACATCCTTCCTGGGCCATTCACCGTGTCATGGAGCTTATCGCGGCTGTCGAACACCTCGCTTATGAATCAATAAAAAAATGGAGACAATGAACGTACAAAATTAAACATTATGATAATAAAACACATTACTGCCACAGCTGCAGGCTTCCATAAATGCGGCAAACTTTCTTGTTATTTATTTTTATTCTTTCCGTCGCGGAACTTTTGGCACTATCTGTGCACTTGATACACATACCTAACCTAAACAATGCGGCCTCTCTTATCTCATTTACAGCTGTTTAGGTAAATCCTGATGTGATAAATGTAGAGAACAAGCATGAAATATACTTGAAAAGTATAGAAAGTAATAGAAAAGCCCATATTTCCGAAAACTATGAGTCGAAATATATTTCAACAAATACTTACCTACCTGCATTTCAACAACTATTCAGGAAGGCCACCAGAAAAAAAAACACAGTAGTCCTTCACAAGCTAGTTAAGTTCTAACAGTTTATATAAATGCATGCACTCCAGCTTGGAGGTAGTTAGAAAGTGGCCGGGAACAGGACTGTGCATTGGGTGAAGGGCAGCCGGTCTGCAATGTGTTAATCTGCTGAACTAGGAGGCATGTGCTATTGTGGTGGGCTCTGGTATTCATTATGCTGGTCATAGTTTACTCATTGCCCTATTTTCTCATTCACAATTAAACCAACTCCTTCATTTCCTCATTTGATTTTTGTAGATAATCCTATAGTTGCCTGACCAACTATCCTGGTCTTCCAGTCATTGTACTTCTCTTATACCAACTAAATCTAACTTAAGTCTATCCATTTCCTTGTTCAGATTCTCTAACCTACCACAATGATTTAAAATTCTAGTATTCCACACTCTGACTTGCAGAATGGCAGTACAGCGGGAACTCAATTTTCCATTTTTGGAGGGACCCCAAAAAAAAGAAACATACAGTACAGGAAAACGGAGAATCTGAGAACAAATTAGAACCATATACAATTAGGCTGAACATTATAATAATGAAATAAGTATAATTGTAATCTTATAAAAATAAATTACTTGAGTTAAAAATTTTGTTACTTCAAATTCAGTTTTATCACAGAAGCTACGACACTTTCCCCTGAAAACTTCATTCAGGTAAGTAACATTGACCAGCCAAGTTCGTCGAAAAGTATGCTATTAAACCGTACCAAGCCAAGTACTTATCGATCACAAGTAGTTCTTTAGTCTCTGATCTAATAAAAAAGAACACAACAGTCGAGGGTGAAAAAATTCCTGAAGGAGACGAGAAGAAAAACCAGTAAACTAGTTGTTTCCCGTGGTCCAAAGTAGGCCAAAATTGGAGAAAGAAGATGATGATGATCTGATATATTATGGCAAAATCCTTTCTATTTCTATGGTTTTCTGCTATTTGTTTTACGTCGCACCAACACAGATAGGTCTTATGGCGACATTGGGATAGGAAAGGCCTAGGAATAGGAAGGAAGCGGCCATGGCCTTAGTTAAGGTACAGCCCCATCATTTGCCTGGTTGAAAATGGGAAAAAATGGAATACCGTCTTCAGGGCTGACGACAGTGGGGTTCAAACCCACCGTCTCCCGAATATTGGATACTGGCTGCACTCAAGCGACTGCAACTATTGAGCTCATTTTTCTATGGTTTTGAAAGCAAGTACAATTCTCAAATGCATTATATTCAATTCTGTCAGTCACCAATCACAAACCACAAAATTTATTGAAAAGAAAATCATTGAAACTCGAGAAACCCTGATTTATTCGTGAACTTAAGCTCAGCTGCGAAGCACGTCAAGACAACTGCTGCACAAGCCAGTGCAGGTGGGAAATAACTTTTTGAATGTTCAGCTATGCATATAAAACGACAACTGTGATACGGGTTTAGATCTTCCTAATCAGTTCAAATTTGTTTACTAAGGGCCGGTTTTACCACCTACTGGTAAAGTAGCGCGTAATTTGCCCTCCACGTAAAAGGATGTTTCCGTCCGACCACTCCCAGGTAGCGCTATCGGCAGCATAAATCGTTGTTACCCGGCGCGTAATTTCTCGGCCACTTCGAGGGCCCGATAAGACTTTACCTGTCGGGCAAGTTCTGAGAGCTGAACATTATTAGCTGTATTTCTGGTGATATGAAACTCAAATTAGCTTAGTATACTGAAAAAAACAGTATAATGTAACAGTGATCGATATTGTATTGCAGGATTTTGAACATTAATGCTTCCCTTTAGTTGCAACGGTCACACCAGCCTCTCGCATCGGTAGTGCAGGGAACACATTTTATACGTCAAGCTTTCGTAAAGAAACTCTAAAAGGATGTAAAATCAAAATCTATTTGGAAATCATTTGAAATGGGCTTTAATTTTCTACTTTTTCAGTTTTCGGACACGAGATATATATTACTGTATGTATCCTACCTAACCAAAGCGTTTTCGTAGCGTAATCGTTAACACGTTCGCTTCGTAATACTAAGTGTGCAGGTTCGAGTCTTTATTATGACGAATCTTTTTTATTTCCATTATTAGCGTTGTGTTAATCTGTATGCCTCTTTTCATACGTTCTTATCACAATATTATGTCTACTAGGAAAATTGCTTTATATGTATGCTACCTATAGCAAGTGATGTTATGATTAATAGCACATAGGACTGTCGCCCAGGTAGCAGATTCCCTATTAGTTGTTTACATAGGCTTGTAAATTATTTCGAAGAAATTGGAAATTATTCCATTCCCGAATTCCTCTTCCTATAAATGGATATTTATCCCGATTAGTTCTTTACATTTACAGTACCATCCAACTTTATCTTCATAAAGTTAAAAATTAAAATGAAATGCTTTATCAATAAATGGAAACATCTGGAACTAAACGAGGTCACAGAACTAGTTGCAAATAGAGCATCGCGGAGATACTTAATCAATTCACAGAAGCCTGCAGATAGAATGCTCAAAGGCAATGAGTCCGTAAAGAAGATGTGTGTGTATATACGTATATGGAAGCGCGTAAAAGAGACTTAAGAACTACGGCAGGGAACGAAAATACACTTTAAAATGTAAATTAGAAATACGATGAAAACCTGCGTACCTTCTATTACGGAGCGAGCGACTTGACCAGTCTACTACGAGAATACCTTTCAAAAACGCTGCCTTGCATGACAGGTTATAACTGGCGTAAGAAAATGTAATCTTGAGATTTTAATCCCAATTAGGTATTGATATTGAAGATCATAGATTAAAATCACGAAAGCTTGACATGAATCGTTGTCCATAACTCTTAAGACTCCCCTTATTAGGCTTTTTGGTGATAATCAGCAGACGCAAGCACAGGAAAATAAGACAATCGAAATGGGTTTCATGCATCTGATGATAGATAGCACCACAATAACTGGAAAGGAGGTTCAACCTATTCAATACTCAAAGGAAAGAAACGTAGCAATCACATTTCTATTTAAATGGGACCGGTTTCGACCTTAGTCTAGGTCATCATCAGCCATAAAAACATATAAAATGTTTATGAATGTTGGAGGTCAGTTCCACACTCTGTTAGGCACAAAGACACGACACCACTTTCTGTCCTGCATAAAGTCACAACACTACTAATCAACATACGAAGATCAAAAAGGCTTGAATTCGCAGACGAACAGATCTGTAGTAGAAAGCCGCCAGCTCCCGGTGACCAGCGCGGCACACTCAAGGTCACGCGCTGCGGCCAAACACCAAAGTAGAGTGGAGAACGTTTCGAAGGTCCAGAACCTGTCACGGCTGCGGGAAGCCAATTACGTATATAAAAATATACGACGCCAATTAGTACAACTGAATGAGCACCCGTACTCCAGATACGTTCTTGGTAAACAGTTGACTTGAAAAAACAATTGTAGAGAGAAGAAAAAAATGTAGTAAAAAGCGCAATATTGGAAAACAAATGAAAACTTATATGCACAGTGCGCTATTTTTTAAGAAGAAAAAAATTTTTTTAGGTTATGATTGAAGTAGTCGAAGTTGGCGCAAGACAAAAATTTGAAAGAGGAGAATAAATTAAAATTTATTCTCCTCTTTCAAATTTTTTCTCCTCTTTCAAATTTTTGTCTTGCGCCAACTTCGACTACTTCAATCATAACCTAAAAAAATTTTTTCTTCTTAAAAAATAGCGCACTGTGCATATAAGTTTTCATTTGTTTTCCAATATTGCGCTTTTTACTACATTTTTTTCTTCTCTCTACAATTGTTTTTTCAAGTCAACTGTTTACCAAGAACTTATCTGGAGTACGGGTGCTCATTCAGTTGTACTAATTGGCGTCGTATATTTTTATATACGTAATTGGCTTCCCGCAGCCGTGACAGGTTCTGGACCTTCGAAACGTTCTCCACTCTACTTTGGTGTTTGGCCGCAGCGCGTGACCTTGAGTGTGCCGCGCTGGTCACCGGGAGCTGGCGGCTTTCTACTACAGATCTGTTCGTCTGCGAATTCAAGCCTTTTTGATCTTCGTATGTTGATTAGTAGTGTTGTGACTTTATGCAGGACAGAAAGTGGTGTCGTGTCTTTGTGCCTAACAGAGTGTGGAACTGACCTCCAACATTCATAAACATTTTATATGTTTTTATGGCTGATGATGACCTAGACTAAGGTCGAAACCGGTCCCATTTAAATAGAAATGTGATTGCTACGTTTCTTTCCTTTGAGTATTGAATAGGTTGAACCTCCTTTCCAGTTATTTAATTTTTAACATCAATAATTTCAATACGGAACACTGAAATTTTTATCTTTAAATAGATAGCACCACACTCGAAAGCGAGAAATCGCTGAAAATCAGTCTAGCCAACTTCGTATATCGGTGTCTAGCTCCGGGTAGCTACCTAGCGCTTGCGCGGAGGTGGTTGGACGCAAGCCAAAGTACCAGCCGATTTACACCTCCAGGTAGTTTACCTCCCGGGCAGCTGCCAGCCACTTTACCAGCAGATGGTAGAACCGGCCCTAAATCACTTTATTATTTACCTATACCATATTTCCTTGCGTACTAGAACCCTCAAATTTTGGCTATAAATTTTACATGTAAACATTCTACATTATTCTTTAACAAACTTATCAGTGTATTTGAATTATACTGGCTGTTTTCATTGGAAGGCAGTATTTCTAAATGTAAAAAGACAAATGGTGAACACGACTTTTAGGCCTAAATATAAAGAAAATATAGTCAGTTTTAAATACTCATATCACATCATTTGTTTCATCTCATTTATTCGTCTGATTAGGTTGACGTCAGAAAGGGCATATGCTCGTAAAAACTTGCTATGAAGATTCATCTCATTTCCTGCTCGATCTCATAGAGAAAAGGGATAAACGTAACATATTATGCAATACTGATACAAAAGAACTTAATGGCCAGTTATTTGTCTCTGTCAGTTGAGCAGTAGGCCTACCACACAGTAAACCTGAGTAAACCTAATCACTGCTTTCTTTTGAATTATCGTCTTGTGCCCCCCAACTTCCCTACTACTGGCATGTCAACTTTCCAAATGATGTCATCTTCACTGCCATCTCGTCAGCTATGCATCGAGAGCTTTCGAGATCCAGTCTTTCTAAAACTTTTAAAAATAATTTTGTTCCCAAATACAGATTCCAAACGGTGAGAATCTATTTCCATATGGTTTCTGAAGATAATCTCTTATATTCCCAGTTGGTGTATGTGTAGCACAAGCCACTCCTTCCGAATAAAGCCGTGCAATAGAAAGCGTACTAAACCACCATTTGATAACTAGCGTATGTTACAAGTAGTACCTCCGAATGTAATACATAGCGACTCGAAGCATTTTTTGGATAACTGCAGCTGTTGAAAGCCAGACCCTTATTTTCAAATGTATTTCATGCTTGTGCTCTACATTCATCACATCAGGATTTACCTAAACAGCTGTAAATGAGATAAGAGAAGCCGCATTGTTTATGTTAGGTATGTGTATCAAGTGCCCGGATATTGTTAGAAGTTCCACGATGGAAAGAATAAAAATAAATAACAGGGAAGTTTGACACATTATGAATATCTACAGCCGTAGCGGTAATGCGTTTTATTATCATAATGTTTAATTTCGTACATTCGTTGTCTCCAATTTTTTTTCCCTTACTAACGCATAGTACGTTTCGTTTGGTGTCTCCAAAAATTGTTAAAAGTAAGTGGGGACATAATATTATTTTTATTATTATTTGTTAGGTACGTTGGCGAGTAAAACATTCATTATGACTGGATCGTTTTTATTATGTTTTAAACTTACCTCTCTCCAAAGAATACCTATATTGACCTGAGTTACAAGATATTAAATGATTTCTTTGTTAATGATCTCACCTGCTATATTAATAGCAACAATCATTAACATTTCTCAAATAACGGAAACTTGTTTCCTCATCCCGATGTGTTGCAGCTCTTTTTAGACAAGCCCCAATGGAGGGGAGTTGGATGCATCATTTTTACAGCATATCAACCTTTCTGTCATTTGTACATCTCTGGCATTACGGTAGCAAGAATCAAACTCTCAGGCTCCCAAGAACAGCAGCTAATTGTGCTGATCATTACGCTGGTGGACATTCTTAACTACAAAACACGGACTTATAGCATGACTGATGCATGCTTGCAATGCGTGGGTCAGACACTAAACTATTCACCTATTTGTGCTGACACAAGTGCGGTAACAGGTAAAACTTGAAAACAATATTCTCTTACCCATGGGTAACTAATGTAGATATCGAGCTCTAATAATTATTTTACAATTATTATTATTATTATTATTATTATTATTATTATTATTATTATTATTTTACGATTATTATTATTGTACGTATAGCAGGGAAGTGTTACATCCATTTAGTATTATTCACTTAGTTAAGTTATATGTACAGACGTTTTAACTACTGCAAGATAATGAAATTATCGAATGAATAAACGGTGACTAAAATAAGTGTAAATAACAAGAATGGGCGCCAACCGCAAAACAATTGTACGAATAATTAATTCTGTAGAGCAACGAGCAACTCCCTCTCCCAAGGCGACGGTCATCAGGCTGACGAAGCTCCAGACTTACTTTATAACCTTACCTGTTGCTGTTTAACCCCTTAAATTAAATTTGGGTAACATGCCAGGTTCATCCATACTCTACTGATAAAAGATTTACTGCAAGTTTCATTCCATGACTTTACTCCCAAAATAAACAAAATTACATGATTTACATGACTTCAATATTACGAACTATATTATGAAAATTTCCTAACCTAAAAATTTGGGGATCGCACATTCGTACGGTTGCAATACCTCCCCTTGATTTGTGAAGATTCATATGCAATACATCTGAGCAAATCACAGTCTTTTCAGTACAGAAGTCTACACAGTCTGTCAAATTCACTTAAGATTTAAAGAAAATTCACACATTCTTCTTAACATACACAGAACATCTCAACTTAAAATACTTCACCTTACATAGCTCTTAAGATTGTGAATATTGTGTGTATCAATCATGTCACCTTTGTTATTCAACAGGTGATAAGCACACTTGCCAACTTTCTTACCTATTGCATATGGTCCCCGACACAATTAAAAAAAACTTATGAATTTCCTTATTGTCTGCAGATGAAATGTGTGGAACCTTTAGTAACACCTCCTCCCCTACTTCAAAACTATCTCCATGATGCCTCCCCTGTTGCATCATCCTCCTATCAGCTGCCTTCCTTAAATACTGCTTTGCTAATTCGATCACCTTTGAAGATACCACTTCTGCTGAGGATAGATCTACCATAGTTGCCAATCTCACATAAAAACTCTCTTCCCATTCTTTCACACACAACTTACACAGACTTTCATTCGGAACACATATACATTTCACAATCAAAACATCCCTCCTGTTCTGAAAACACACCACAGTCGCACATCTTGCATCAATACTCTTCAACACTTCATTGAAATCATTCGTACTAATTTCAGCATCAGATATTCCACTCAACATACGTTTCAATCGACTTCCTGTTCTCTCATACACATTGTCACTCTCACTTTCCTTGAACTTTCTCCAAATACCAAAAATCTTTCCAACACAATTACTCCTGAATCCCCATAATATTCACAACTCCCCTTATGAATCTCATTATGCACAAAATGTGACCTAACCTCCACTTCACGAAGACCTACATCCACAGCATCGACAGTTTTCATCCACTCAGCCTTATCGGACATACCAGCTTCAATCACCTCAATCTCATTCACACAACCCTCCTCACATTTTCCTTCATTCACAATCTCTCTCTACCTGAAATCATTACTATCACTGACCTCAAGATCCCCACCATTACTACTAAATTCTCCCACAATTCCTTTCAATCTTTCATCGTTGTTCCCACTCGCACATCATTCATGCCATCAACACTGTTGCTCTCAACCCTCTTAACGGAAGTTTCATTAATCTCACAATCATTACTACTCTGAAACAATTCTCAACGTAACATTAATCTCCTCACTTACACTAACATCTACAACATGATATGTCTTCCTCAAAGACTCCTCCTCCACAAAATAATCTTCATCACCTTCACAACAACTTCCTTTTCAATTTCTGCAACTTCCCAAAGAGTATCAATTACCACAGTGTTATCACCATCAATTTTAGCACATAGTAGGTCCTCCGACAAATCATCCTCCTTTTCTTCACACCCCTTGCCCCCAAAATCTCTCACATCATCACCTTCCCTCCCTACATTATCAATTGCTTTCTCCACACTACTAGCCCAATCATTAGCTGCCGTGCAATGCTTATCAATTAAATTACTTACCTCGTCCCCTACATTACTAATTTTATCACTTAATTCCTTCCCCTGATTACTAATTTGACTACTCAAATTATTCCCTTGATCAATCAATTTGGCCAACTGCTCCAATACAAACTTCATAAACTCATTATTACCCCCCACGTTACTTTGATTTTGCTCACTACCTACCCCTGCACCCCCCATTACAATTCCATACACTTTTTCCATAGACATATTATCACTCTGAAAACTACTTTCATCAAACTTTGTGTGCTTGTGTCAAAGCTGCTCTCCTCATCATTAACCGACATACTTCCTTTATGCACTTTTCTCCTTCTCAAATTCATTACACTACTAATACTCTTACTATTATTCATATTCCACAGATAAAATAGTGAACTCACAACATGACAACACCGATACGTAACTCCTGACAGCTCACTAAAACACTGGACCAAATGTGCCTATTAAGGTCATATAGCAAGTCTGGATATCATTCTGCCTCACGTTGGCGGTGCCAATTGTAACTACTGCAAGTTATTGAAATTATCGAATGAATAAAAGGTGACTAAAATAAGTGAAAATAACAAGAATGGGCGCCACCTGCAAAACAATTGCAGGAATAATTAATTCTGTAGAGCAACGAGCAACTCCCTCTCCCAAGGCTACGGTCATCAGGGTGACAAAGCTCCAGACTTACTTTATAACCTTACCTGTTGCTGTTTAACCCCTTAAATTAAATTTGGGTAACATGCCAGGTTCATCCATACTCTACTGATAAAAGATTTACTGCAAGTTTCATTCCATGACTTTACTCCCAAAATAAATAAAAATATATAACAAATAATCACCACTTCATGAGACCAACTTCTGTTCGCCGTTTACAAAAGGCAAATTACAAACAACTACCACCAACAACAACAAAAAAAAAAAAAATCACTTGACGAGACCAAGTTGTGTTTGCCATTTACAAAGGCAAATTACTAACAACTACGACCAACAAAATCATTACTTGAGAAGACCTACTTGTGTTTGCCATAAAAAAAAACAAACAAAAAAACATCACTTAACGGGACCAACTCGTGTTTGCCGCTTACAAAGGTAAATTACAAACATCTACTAATCACCAAAAAACTATTTTCACTATATACATTTAACATAACTTCAGGTAAGAGTCCCACTGCACTCTACTGTTACCGAAGAAAATCCTAATCTGGTAAAGAAAAGTACGACGACTTTCTCTACGGATGGATGCAACCTTCTTTATGAAGAGCATCCCTAACCTTATTTACACACTTCTTCATCGACTTCTTGAATCCTTCCCGATTGCCGCACAGGTTAAGTGTGACACCTCACGTTTCTCCAACTGAAACTGCATGCTCGGCCGACGATGAATTCCTTTCTCAAGAAATGTAGAGCTGTTCAAGCTCTACAAAATTGGTCTGCGAGGGCATACAATTATGATGTAGATTCCGTATGCATCACCACATCCACTGTACATTATCTTACAGAAGAATTGTAGTATAGGCCTAATTATTAGACAGAGTTTGAGTATCAAACACTTAGTAACGTCTTTTACAGAATGTCCACCGCAAAGCCGGAAACTCGTTAGCATCTGTGATTATACCATGTTCACTCCGTAAAAGATACTCACGAACAATAGAAGGTCGCATAGGAAACTGCGCAAAATATGTAGCTCCCACATACCGGTCCGAATGAGAAAACACAGAATCAGAATTAGAATCAGAACGACTTGCCGCACACGTGTACATACTTATGTAGGCTTGCTATACGTGGTTATAGCGTCCCGAAAAGTTAACTGGTAGCAACGCTCTCATAGGCACTTCTTGACGCGTCACTCAGTCAACCCAATCTCGCTTAAAACAAAGCCCTCGTATTGGCTATCGAGTGTCTGATGTGACATAGAACGTCCACTCACGTATATCCACACTGATCCACTCCAATCTTCAGCCTATACTACCTGTCATACCCCGGGTTTCCAAGCCACTTTGTTGCAACACTTTCAACTGACTTTAACCGTCTTGAGCAACCTACACTGCCATGCCATGTGCAGACACTTACACAAATTAAAGTTACATATATATATATATATATATACAAAATTCCCTACTACAAATTCTTCTTCTAATCTTATGTTTTACCGAGCTCGATAGCTGCAGTCGCTAAAGTGTGGCCAGTATCCAGGATTCGGGAGATAGTAGGTTCGAACCCCACTGTCGGCAGCCCTGAAGATGGTTTTGCGTGGTTTCCCATTTTTACACCAGGCAAATGCTGGGACTGTACCTTAATTAAGGCCACGGCCGCTTCCTTCCCACTCCCAGCCCTTCCCTGTCCCATTGTCGCCATAAGACCTATCTGTGTCGGTGCGTTGTAAAGCAACTACCAAAAACATCTTATGTTTTTACATATAAATAAACAAAATTACATGATTTACATGACTTCAACATTACGAACTATATTACGAAAATTTCCTAACCTAAAAATTAGGGGATCGCACATTCGTATGGTTACAACGTTATGATCGCGCTGCTTGTAAGGGATATCATTAAACAAGTGTTGTACTTATGAGTTCAGTTAATGTAAATACCTGTAAATTAATTTATTCTTACCTGTATAAATTGTAATCCATATTCGTGAAACACACTGTAACTTTCAGAATGGTATAGGCGCTAGAACAATTGAGATTATTCTGTATATTATGACCGATGTATCACACACTCTAGAATATTCATAAAGGTGTTTTTTTTGTAATGTATCTTTCTGGAAACCTGGCCAGGATATATACAAAGGGACTATCTTGACAGTGAAGTTAGTTTATAGTTAGTTGTGGTTTGAAAGTTATTGGAAGAGAGTTATTGTAGCACGTGGCTGACATGCCGAGCCAAGCATTCTCCATGTTAAATTGATCGGTAGTCATCTGTTTTCAGCTGTGTTTCAAAGTGTAACCTCTGTGGTATTCGGTGTCAATTGTCAACTGTTTAAAGATGGCGGCTTTGTTGGCATCCTACAATGAAGTGTTTTTGTTTTGTTACATGGTGATTAAGATTATATGTGTATTACTTTGTGAATATATGTAAGTAAAAGTATTGTACCAACTGACAGCATTTTGTGTGTCTTTGTGGATATGTTAACTGGTGACCGTGACAGGATTTTATTGAATCTATTCAACTCGGAAAACTCGAGAAGAACAACGAAGCCCAGTTTGGAGAATTCGAGAAAAACATCGAGGCCCAGTTTGGAAAACTCGTGGAGGACATCTGGGCCCAGTTCGGAAAACTCGAGGACGACATCGGGGCCCAGTTCGGAAAACTCAAGGAGAAAATCGAGGCCCAGCCGGGAACCGACTGCTGAGTCTGGCTGCAGGAGGGGGCACAGCGCGCCGAGGGAACGCCGGGGGTGTTCGACGCCGAGACCAAACAACTAGATGACGCGACGGTGAATGGGCCGTACCAGCACGACAGCAAGAGCAAGAATCAAAAATCTTTATTTGCCATTGACCATATACAATGAAATAGGCTTCGTCAACTGATAATAATTTAGTACTTAATATTACTACGGCTACATGAACATACACCATTTATTAAAACTTGATACTAACATTATGCATTTCTAAGAATTCAGAGAATAGAAAATGGATTTTCTATTAACCAATCATACATTTTTCTTTTAAAATTACTTAAAGGAGTGGACTGTGCAGAATGTGGTAATTTATTAAATAATCTTAAACAACTGATTTTATGTGAGTGAGCAGTTTTTGACAGCCTGTGAATTGGGATGTCAATGCTGCTTTGCCCCGAGTATCATGAAGGTGAATGTTTTCCCTAATACTGAATTCATTTATGTTGTTTTTAACATATGTCAAAGATATATAAATATACAAATTTATAATTGTCAGTATTTTAAGCTGAATGAAGAGAGGTCGACAATGGTCAATTGCAGCAGCCCTACACATTGTTCGAACAACCTTTTTCTGTATTAGAAGAATATTATATACATAAGAAGAATACCCCCATAATAACAGTCCATAAGTAATGTGTGAATGGAAGAGACCAAAATATGCCATCGTTAGGTAGTCACTGCTAACTAAATCCCTCAATTTCCATATCAAATAGGTCACTCGTGTTATTGTGTATACTTGTAAGTAAAGACCTGAAAAATTAGCATCTATTTACAAAGTTAAATTTTATTTATTTTATTTATTATTAATTTTTTATTATTATTTATTATTAATTTTAACGATTCCAAGTTTTTGAAGTGCAATTATTGTCTTTGGTTCACATACAATACAAATTCATTGTTCAAACGAAAGCATTGTCAGTACTTCGGCAATACTTTTTTCAAATTGGACTGTCTGTATGCAACCACTGTGTTGTAATGAGACAACACGCGCTCGCTATCTACAATGTTCATTGACGTCCACAACAACTCAAGACAGTATTTAGCAAATATGCTGAACTCTGTCTGAACTGCAGTTAATGCAAGCATGATATCACATTTTTCACTTTCTTTCATCTGGGTTTGAATTGCATGTTTCAGAGAACAGTAACCAGACCAGATATCGTTTCGTGAGAGATCTGTTACTCCAAACAATCTCAAGCTCATCTAATTTATCAGTGTTATTCAAAATTATATTTTTAGGATACAAAGCTTGAGAAATTGACACGGAATGCTTATGGTTGGGGTTTTTAGCTGTTAATGTGGCTAGCTTGCACTGTGAAGAATGAGCAGCTTTGAAAAATGTGTCTCTACATGCAGCCTGCTGTAGAAGAGTGAGCTTAATCAATGCATCATTAGTTGCTGCAGATAAATTGCCCTCACAAATTAAGGTAAAACTGGCGGCAAGGTTATACAGTTTTGGGTAATGGAGATGGAAGGTAGGATACAGAGACCTTTCAAGTTCAGTAAGGAGGTCAACCAATCCAGCTGCATGATCTGTGACAAAAACCATGTGGGAGTGAAGCCTATTCACTTCTCGGTCACTCAGAACAGTCAGGTACTTAATACCACAGTTGTTGGTGTCTTACAAGTCGGACATCTTGAAAAATGTACCAACATCAGTAAAGTAAGCACTCACATAGAAGAAAGCCTGAAACCAGCTATTCCATTGGGTTATGACAGGTGCAGGAAAAAGCTTTGCTTCCTTTGAAGCACCATACTTTGATGTTAAGAATTGTAAATAATTATATTTTCGCTTTCTTGTGTTCAAAAATGCAGACTTTACCATCGCAACCACATGATTTAAATCTGCCATCACTGCGACCCAACTATTACCAACCAAGCTGATCTTATGTGCCCATCACTTATACATGCATTAAGTGATCCCCTATGATCACACTTAATGTTTCATAACACCGGGTCATGTACGGGGCACTATCACTAACAAACGCTTTAACTGCATCATATGGTACACTATAACTGCGCAGAGCTTCTAAAACAGCACGAGAGCAGTTTGTAGCACTTCCTGCATGAAGATAGTTCACAGAAACAACGTGCAGCTCTCTTTTCGATCCGGCTGGGCCTTGGAATATTATGATAAAAACACAACGGCCCATTCTACCCGTGGTTTCATCACAGAGTATTTTGTTGTTCTTCTCCACTAGAGCCTCTGGTGTTCTTTTCTGGTGGTCAGATGCAACTTCTAGAAAGGAAGGAAGACCTCAAATAATAACAAAATAATTTAAAATTACTGGAACAATTGGGTACGGGTAAGATAATTCAATATGGAAATCGTACCCAAATTTGATATCCTTCAATTTTGCGCGTGGTTTCGATGTCGTAATACCTAAACCGTACCCGATCAATGAAATCGAAACTTACCCGGTAAATATACTTCATGTAAAGTTCTCACACATGGCAGCACTTCATTTGAAAACTCAGTAATCCAGGCTCTTAGCTCTTTGCTTTCCAGCTTTTCTAGAGGTATATTTGCGTTGGCAGATACTTCAACTGTGCGTTTCGAGAAGTTATCTCTGGACATTTTTTTGTCGTTCGTTATCGCGTTGCTTACCCACGTGTTTTTCAGATTTAACATGTTTCACAATGCTATTTTTTTTCCACCCAACTGGGCAATTACAATAATTGCAAAACGCTGTCGCTGAATCTGTGGCATATAAACCATCCTTTGAATATTGCTGAGCCCTTTCGTGCGCAGTTTTTGTCGTGCGCCCCATAACCTAAACGGTCGCTCGACTTTCTACTCTTCACTAGTTTCAATCGTATCTGGACAGGCCATGGAAAGTGCGCTGACTTCCTCTATAAATGAGGCAAACTTCCCTCCCCGGAATGTAGATGCGGTGCTCCTAAGCAAACAGTTCGTCATACAGTGGAACAGTGCCCCCTGAGTGTTTATCAGGGTAACCCAAAAAACTTTCTTGACCCAAATCCTTCTTGTATAGACTATTTGCAGAGCTTGAATATGAAATTGTAATCTACATAATGTATTGTATATTTAATTTGCGACTGTGTGTTTTTATTGTTAATGTCATACACTAAATAAATGAATAAATAATTTTGAACAACAGGAAATCAACGCTGTGTCTATCTCGTTATTACTGTGACACTCGATTTACATTTCGATAATAATCAATACAAATCTTATTCTCCTTGCTATTCCCATTGTAAATATCGATTAAAGTCAGCAAGCAGCAATCGATCGGCTACTTTTCTTCATCGATCGGAACAGTCGAAAGATTTATGTATCATATTTTGAGTATTTCTGAGGATTTTGCCGAAATATGTTGTTTTTGCCAATAAAATAGCACATTTTCGCAGAATCTGCACCAAAATAGCATATTCATACTAATTTCGCATTTTGGATCACAATTTGCATTTTGTCGCACTTCCATTTATGCGCAAAAATGATTTTATTCCACATTAGAATTACTGTAGGCTTGGATTCAGTACAAGATTAAAAAATTTGCATTTATCGCAAATGCGATTTTTTCAGGTCCCTACTTATAAGTAAATACTGCGAATGCCCTTTGATTAGGTTTGTCTAAGGACATATATATATGTTTACTAATATTTTAAAGAAGCATAATGTCAGGGTTTCATTTTGTATTGATAATAATAATAATAATAATACAGTTGTATTGCATAATTCAGCCTCAGTCAATAGATCGAACCCATATGCCAAATTCGGTGTGTATAGATTTAAATGTAAAGACTTTACGAAACTTTAAAATTAGATATATGCAGAAAATACTAATGCCATAAAATATAACAGGTTTTCCGCAGTAGGCCAGCATATGCACGATCTAAAGCATAAATTTACATCTGTAGAACAGGACATTGAGGTCTTGGAGAACTTAGGAAAAGGACGCTTGTTGGATGTTACGGGAGTGTTGCTATATACATTGGAACAGTATTTTAATCCAAACCTTAATTTAAATGTGATTTCTGAAAAATCTAATATTCTATTTGATTGGATTGCTTTTATCACATTTTAAATTTCTTGGGTTTTTTAAAAACGTATTTGTCCCGGTCAATAGTTCAGTGTTTCATATTATGCGTAATAGCTTTGCTAACTGCTTCTTATGACCATGCCCTCCAGAGCTCCAGCAAATTGCCGTTCCTCAGTTGCTCCTCCCACTTTCCCCTACTTCTCCTCTTCAATCCCAACCAACCTTGGACACTTGATTTTTATCATAACACTGCTTGCTGTGCTTCACTGTGCTTCGCATGGACAGCGATCTTTTGAGGTGAGTCACGTAAAAACAATTATGCTATATGACGCAATTTTATATCTTGTCTCTTCGGTGAAGTGATAGTTTATCAGGTACATTCTTATTATTACAGGTCTGCATTGAACTGGGAACGTTGTTCTTGATAACATCTCAAAGGACTTGTTGCTCGTTTCCACCTCATTAGGATTGTTCCATTAAAAGGACACTGTAGTTTTTATTGAATTATTTCTACTACGATACTATGTCTAGTTTCAAGAAGTGCGATAAATTCAGCACATAGTGTTTCAAGACTATTCTATTTTAATTTGTTGTTCTTTTAAATCCACTTTATATCATAGGTGAGCAAACCGGTTTGCATATGTTTTTACCAGTTTATGGCATAAGACTCGCAAGTTTTGGACTTGTAGAAAATATGAAATTAGAGACAGTATATTTTTAACACAGTTTCATGTTGTTAATATGGTTTTAAACTGTGATCAATTCGATGTTGATAAACTTATATGATTGTCAATTTTTCTACAAACTTCTATCAGGTGATGACGCAGAGAGGCGTCGAAACTAGTACCGACTGAAATATATGTTGTAATTAAATCTACGGAACAATTTTTCTGCATTGAATAAGGTGGACGCAAATTATAATAAAAGTTGTAATCTTGGTTCAATATGGACAAACAATGAAGTTTCTTAATTTAATTGAATAAAAAAGGCAGAGTCATGACTGAGTTCGAGAATTTATACATTTTCTTGGACCAAAAGTACAATGTAAATAAAAACTTAAATGACCCAATCGACAACAAAAGCCCTTTATATGACCAAATCGTAATTTTGTTCAATAAGACAAATCTCCAAGACAAAAAATTCTTTAAAATCTTTGAAACAATGTCAAAAATACCCCTACCAAGTCAACAAACATATCACGCCCTCCTTCCCCTCCCAACGCATACGACTCCCTCCCATGCGCCAATCATAAGCGAGTAACTCCGCCTTCTTCGGTTCACTCCCCTCCACCAAGATGTAACTCAAGGAGCAAAACGTTAGTGTTCCTAAAACTTCCCACGCAACAAGCCAACAGCCCAGCAACATTAAAGGTAAGCGCTAACATCACATATCCTGCAACACTTAGGCAAAAAACCTCATCCAATTATCTTTCATTCTTTCATAAACAAATTAATTATGGTTTTCTACTTCATTTCAGAACTTAACACTGACAAGATATCGTACCAGAGTTCGACAGCCCCCATTCAACCATTAACCATCAACAATATTCCTCAACAACAGAAGCTTACAATCAATATAAATTTGTCAGTCAAATGAAGAAGTTAATAACTATTCAACAGTCCTCTTTAAGACATCAATTCCATTTATCAACATAGTATCCAATTTGTAGCAATAGATATTATCGCTCCCTTCACGTCAAATTACACCATTAATCAAGAAAGTGCACAACGGCGAGGGATGGTCTAATGTTACTTAAGCAAACTCACACAGTTTCGACGTACAATAGATTAGTCCAACTACAAGTAATCTGTTGAAATGTAACGTGAATGTAACATTTTTCTGGGCTAGACATTAACTACGAACAATGGTCATTTCCACTGTCTTTATTTTGCTCATCTTCAGTCCAAAATTTTTATATGTGCTGTTCCATTCATTAAGTTCAAACAAACTTTAGAACATGTTGACTAATCTTACATAGATTGTATAGAGTAAAATGCGCCAAAGTCAAATATTACGATATTGGCACAGTATTGGAATGCTTTTCCTCACCATTTCGTACTTAACACCGCATTTGTTTTTTACCCTCTCTACCATTTTGTATTAACATGTAAATCTTCATCCATATCAAACATCGACTACGTCTTCAAGCCATCAATGCTGTTATCTTTAATCACATGGCACCTACTTTCTTCAAGTGAATTTTTGTACAAGTATTCATTACCATATTAGAGTTTTTAATTAATTTGGAAACATTGTTTGTGATGAACTGTAAATTTTGCTTTAACATACGTCATTTTGCAACATATATTAGAATAATTTTTAACCAGCTACCTGGTAAAATTGAGGTTTTGTTATTAACTGAGGATGCCCCAAAAGAAGAGGCAAAACTTGTCTCAACTTATATTTTAACAATGTTTTAACTCATACGTTAACATTTTGAATTGTACTGATGATGTGCTTTTATGGGGAGAGACAAGCTGAAGTTCAGAAGAAACTTCCGCGGTAAGCTAGCATACGCACGATCTAAAGCATAAATTTACATCTATAGAACAGGACATTGAGGTCTTGGAGAACTTAGGAAAAGGAAGTTTGCTGGATGTCAGGGAGTGTTGCTATATACACCTGGAACAGTATTTTAAACCAAACCTTAATTTAAATGAGATTTCTGAAAAATCTAATATTTTATTTTATTTCCTCATTGCGTTTTTTAAAAACATCACATGTGTCCGACCTGTGCAATGCAAGTAAGCATCAGTCATGCTATATGTCTGTGTTTTGTAGTTAAGAATGTCCGCCAGCGTAATAGTTAGCACACTTAGCTGCTGTTCTCGGGAGTCTGAGTTAGATTCCCGGTACTGTACTGCCAGAGATTTACGAGTGGCAGGAAGACTGATATGCGGTACAACTGGTAAATGTACCTCTCCTCCACTGGGGATGTGTCTAACAATGAGCTGCACCACCTCGGGATGAGGAAACGAGTTTACTTTAGTTCAGCAATATTCATGGTTGTTGCTATTAATATAGCAAGCAAGATCATTAACAAAGTGATTGTTTACTATCTCGTAACTTGGGCCAATATAGGTATTTTAGGAGAAAAGTAAGTTTAAAATGTGATAAAAGCAATCCAATCATAACAATGATTTTACTCGCCAACGTACCTAACAAATAATAATAATAATAATATTGATTTTATGTCCCCACTTACTTTTAACAATTTTCGGAGATGCCAAACAAAACATACTAGCTTATGCGTTCATAAAAAAATGGAGACAACGAACATACAAAATTAAACATTATGATAATAAAACGCATTACTGCCACAGCTGCAAATATCCATAAATGCGGCAAACTTTCTTGTTATTTATTTTTATTTTTTCCATCGTGGAACTTTTGGCTCTATCCGGGCACTTGATACGCATAACTAACCTAAACCTCTCTTATCTCATTACAGCTGTTTAGGTAAATCCTGATGTGATAAATGTAGAGAACAAGCATGAAATATACTTAAAGAATGCTTCGAGTCACTATGCATTAAAGTTTTAGAAAGACGGGATCTTAGTGCTCTCGACACACAGCCGTCGTGATGACAGTGAAGATGGTGGCGCAAGACGATAATTCAAATGAAAGCAGTGATCAGATTTACTCAGGTTTACTGTGTGGTAGGCCTACTGCTCAACTGACAGCGACAAATGACTGGTCATTAAGTTCTTTTGTATCAATATTGTATAATACGATACCCGTATCTCTTCTCTACAGGGTCGAGTATGAAGCGAGAGGAATTTTCGTAGCAAGTTTTTACGATTGTATTCCCTTCCTGGCGTCAAACTCATCAGAGGAAATAATGAGATGAAATGAATGACGTGATATGAGTAATTAAACTGATTATATTTATTTTATATGTAGGCCTAAAAGTTGTGTTCATCATTTATTGTTTTTTTACATTTAGAAATACTACCTTCCAAAAAAAGTAGCCAGTATAACTCAAATACATTCATAAGTTTGTTAAAGAATAGTGTAGCACATTATAGCCTAGAAGTCATATGTTCATTGCACAAAATATTAGGTTATCACATATCAGATCCCCCTTTACTTTTCTTGGCTGTAAAAGTGGGAAAAATAGGGGTCTAATACATGAATAAATAAGGTATTTGCTCATGCTGTAACGTCACACTTCAAGAGATTTTGGTGATGGAGTATGTGAAAGGGGTGGGGTATAACCTTAATTAAGGTACAGCCCTTTCATTTGCCTCTTGTGAACATGGGAAACCACTGGAAAACCATCTTCAGGGCTGAAAACAGTGGAACCCACAATTTTGTGATTGTAATCTCACAATTACACGACCCTAATCCATGGCTAACTCTCCCATTTAACACCGTTATAGAGACAAGACAAGTTAAAGCCAAGTTGGAAGAAGATCAGTTTGGCTGCAGAAGAAATGTACGAATTTGTGAAGCAATACTGACTATGTCTGAACTTAGAGGATCGAATTAAGAAGGATAAGCTCATGTACCGCCAAACGGGGTGATTTTGGACGGTTTTGAGGTTATTTTCGTCTTAACTCACGAAGGGAATCTTAAATTGTATTGTTTATCATCCTAATAATAAGGAATATATCCAATTAATGCAATACCCTACAAACAAACAATATACGTCAACACAGGTTTTCCTGAGAAAACAAACAGTAGTGTCCGAATTCACCCCGTATTTCGGGGTGATTTCGGACACACATGCATTTTAAACCACTGTCCGAAGTTTCAAAGCGTATTAGGTGATTTTGGACTTAAATAGTCCTTTATTTCAATTCTTCATTCTTTTTGATATATTTTTGTGATATTTAAAATGTGCTGAGGGGTCCAAAATATGACTAGCTGGTTAATATCATTGTAATGATAAATGGAATGTGTTACTGATCGATCTTTATTTTCTGACAAAGGTAAATGCAAAGTTTTCCGGTCTAAATTGAAATATAAACAGTTCGAAACTGCACAGAGGTCCTACTGAGAAATCTTAATAATTTTTCTTACGAATGATACAAATCTCAGAGCAAGAAAAGGTTGATACAATGTAGTTGCCACGGCCTATAAATCTAAAATAAGTTTTCTTTGAAAATAAACATTCCTCTCTTCTCAACTTGGACTGGAAGTATTTTCAAACTTTGTTCTTTAGCTATTGCATCCTCAGCAGGGATGTTAGGTAACACAAACACTTTTTTGCTGTTTTTATATGGGCACAACTATTTGACATCCACATCCCTTGAACGAATATTTCAGGCCAGGCCAAAACACTGCCTGTATGCTCTTTGTTCCTCAACTTGTATTTATAATCTGCAACAAGGAAAGCCTCTTCTTGCAACACCAGAACGTCATTACATTCATAGTGTGCTTTGTCGCATTCATTTTCACTGCTGCTGCCAGCGCCATCACTTGTTTCTGCACGGCTTCCTGCTTTCATCTCGGTGGAAGTCACGGCCAAAAATAGACTTCCCAGGAAGAATATTTTATTTGCGGCAGCGGGAAGTAGCAGGTTGTGTTGGGTTGGAGCATGGCCAGAGGGTGACGAGCTTCCTTGAGCATTTCCTTCTTCCTCAGTTAGCATTGGTTGTCTTCCCATTTTCTGGATGTACATTCCGCACTTTTTGTAGGGTGGACCAAGGCACACCATAGAAATCAAATATTTTCCTATAAGACAACTTGCCATTTTTTTTAATATCACGTATGGCTTTTTCTAATAATTTTGGTTCGTAATTACACCTCGAAGCAGATTCTTTCTGCCTCTAATGATTTCTAGGCATTGTCCGAAATCACCCAGACTGCGTTCAATTTTCAGTAAAATGTGCGTAAAACACTATTTTTTACTAAATCACACCAAAAGTCCACAGTAATCGTTTATAAACACTTCAGTCAGTTGATCTCACTAAGAACCATAATTATAATGCATTCCGGCCACGACAATCTAAAGTATCCACTTAATGTTAATGCATGAACTTTCAACAATGCCAGTGTCCACAGGAAAATTTCCAAAGTATGAAGTCGATTCGTAATAAAAAGCATAGAACGCGGGAAACATAACCTCAAGGTCAAGCTAAAACTCGCGCAGATGTGCAAAGCACCGGCGGCTCGTTGCTATGCGACAAAATATGGCAAATCTACCATACTGTCCGAAATAACCTCTGTGTCCGAATCGCCCTGTTTGACGGTACATGGCATTCGTAGATCTCGAAAAGGCATTCGATAATGTTGTTTGGCCAAGTTATTTGAGATTCTAAAGGTGATCAGTTACAAAGAAGAAGGATTACCTACAATCTTTACAAAAATCAGTCTGAGTGATAAGAACTGAGGACTGAGAAAAAGAAGCAGCAATCCAGATAGGAGCATGACAATTTCCCTTAACCTGCTTTCAATGACACGTTTGAAAATCTTCATAGTATGTGAGAGGAGGTGTATCGGGCAGTAAGTAGAACATTCAGCTGGGCTGCCTTTCTATTTACAAATTGGAACTGTTGTGCTATACATCCATTCAGCTGGCATTTTTAAGTTCAATGATTTTGTTGAATAAACTTGCGAACTTCCAACAAATACAATATATTTATTCTGCTAACTCGATCACTCACACCAAATTTTTCTACTATGGTAAGTAATGACTAGAGTCCGGAATTTCATGCAATATCAAATCTCAAAATATGCATGCATTCATGCACTAACATATGGCACAACATGCACAATAAACTGGAAAATATGCACTACCAAAATTCCGTTCCTTTTGAAACACTGTACAATGACTACCGTAATTTCTCCAAATTGTCTTGATTTAAATTTATTTGTTAATCTTTCTGCATATTTTTAAACACAGAAAGTGATCTTTCTACATCACAAGAAGGGCCAGGAGCATACTTAAATGAAGACATTTGAGGCAAAGCGAGGTGAAATTCTATGTCTTTTACATTTTCACCACAACGTGTCTTATATAAGTTTGACGAATTCATAGTCAGGATGTGAACGGATCACTTTATTCGACCCATCTCTAGCTGCCGCAGCTACTTCTCCATGCGATGATTGCAGACACTTTTGAATGTCCTCAATAACTGGTAACGATTGACTGCTGCGATAACAACGATGTGTGATGAGTTAAAGTTTCGGGTACGAAATCCCAGGAAAACAATGGAAGAGGGTTCGGTGCAGAACCAAAGTTTGTAAGCTGCTACGTCATTAACGCGGTGTCACAAAAGTGTGATACAAGTTCTGTTATGTTCGTCTAACATAGACGAACAAATGAGCCATCAATGAGTAATGCACAATTTAAGGATCAATTTATAGCAGTGTATAACTGGGACACCTTATTCCTAAGAATTACAGAGATCGACGTGGGGACTTCCGGCTTACATCAATGTTTACTGAAGCAACAGATAAGAAAGTGCTACTTTAATTGGATTATAGGACCTCTACCATATGTACTAACTTTGGTTGTAACATAGGATGCCAGGAATACATTATCTCCATCCCTCAGTAATAGACAACCTGTATAACGTGGAAAAATCGTCCCAAGTTCTACATACCAACATTCCATAAAAGGCATTATCATGCCAAGTTAACATTATATATGTGCCAAAGTCAGAAGAAAAGTCATATTATGCAATATTAAACGTCCAAATGTTCGCTATTAAATCCAGAATTTTCAAAATATACTTTATGCATGAATTTTCTCTTGAAAAGGCTAAAACATCCAAACATGCAGGGAAAAGGAATGGTTATTCAATCAATCACTACCACTCACTACTGATCTGCATTTAGGGAATCTGCCACCTGGGTGACTGCCCTACCTGTTGTTTTCCTAGCCTTTTCTTAAATGATTGCAATGAAATTGGAAATTTATTGAACATCTCCCTTGGTAAGTTATTCCAGACCCTAACTCCCCTTCCTATAAATTAATATTTGCCCCAATTTGTCCTCCTGAATTCCAACTTTATCTTCATATTGTGATCTTTCCTACTTTTAAAGACACCATCCAAACTTATTCGTCTACTGATGTCCTCCCACGCCATCTGTCCACTGACAGCTCAGAACATACCACTTATTACATGTGATAAATATAATTCTTGATCCGTAATGATGATATTTGATTGGAATAGTAACAATAAGTTAATTTATTAATTTCACCACCTAATCAATACAATAAGTCTCGTCTTAGTTGATTTACTTTGGCATGTTAACTAAAATGGTACATGTTTTGCCTTGTATTTAGGCATCATGCGCCATTATCGTAACCTTAAAATAGAATCAGGCACCTGATTTACATATACATGAAAAAAAAAAACAACGAATTTTTAAAGAACCTTGGAGAGACTTGAACTAAAATTAACATATGGTAAAAGACTTGTAATGAAGTTGGTTTTAAAGATATTACGAGTGAGGAAATATACAATTGGTGAAAGTAGTAGTGATATTGACATTAGAAAGCTTCTATTATAATTAAAACGAACAAAGCAACAGTCTGTTATGAACAAGTGATAGGATTGCTAAAAAATTATGTTGGCTGACCACCGGTCACAACGAAAATGACGATAAAAATCGTATTTAATAAAAAATAATGTAGAATAAAATAATGATGAAAGATGGTCAAGTGACCAGCAATTATTTGCACCATTTTAGTTAATATGCCAAAGTAAATCAACTAAGACAAGACTTATTGTATTGATTAGGTGGTGAAATTAATAAATTAACTTATTGTTATTATTCCAATCACATACCACTTACGTGAGCAGCTCGTCTCCTTTCTCCCAAGTCTTCCCAGCCCAAACTTTGCATCATTTTTGTAACGCTACTCTTTTGTCGGAAATCGCCCAGAACAAATCGAGCTGCTTTTCTTTGGATTTTTTCCAGTTCCTGAATCAAGTAATCCTGGTAAGGGTCCCATACACTGGAACCATACTCTAGTTGGGGTCTCACCAGAGACAAATATGCTCTCTCCTTTACATCCTTACTACAACCCCTAAATACTCCCATAACCATGTGCAGAGATGTACCCTTTATTTACAATTCCATTTATGTGATTACCCCAGTGAAGATCTTTCTTTATATTAACACCTAGATACTTACAATGATCCCCAAAAGGAACTTTCAACCCATCAACGCAGTAATTAAAACTGAGAGGACTTTTCCTATTTGTGAAACTCACAACCTGACTTTTATCTCCGTATCATCATACCATTGCCTACTGTCCATCTCACAACATTATCGAGGTCATTTTGCAGTTGCTCACAATCTTGTAACTTATTTATTACTCTCTACAGAATAACATCATCTGCGAAAAGCCTTATCTCTGATTCAACATCTTTACACATATCATTGATATATATAAGAAAACATAAAGGTCCAATAATACTGCCTAGAGGAATTCCCCTCTTAATTTTTACAGGGTCAGATAAAGCTTCACCTACTCTAATTCTCTGAGTTATATTTTCTAGAAACAGAGCAACCCATTCAGTCACTCTTTTGTCTTGTGACGTAGAAAGATCACTTTCTGTGTTTAAGAATATGCAGAAAGATTAACGAATAAGTTTAAATCAAGACAATTTGGAGAAATTACGGTAGTCATTGTACAGTGTTTCAAAAGGAACTGAATTTTGATAGTGCATATTTTCCAGTTTATTGTGCATGTTTTGCCATATTATAGTGCATGAATGCATGCATATTTTGAGATTTGATATTGCATGAAATTCCGGGCTCTAGTTATTACTTACCATAGTAGAAAAATTTGGTGTGAGTGATTGAGTTAGCAGAATAAATATATTGTGTTTGTTGGAAGTTAACAATGAACCAAATCATGTTCAAGCACATAAGTTGCTGTCTGAGATATTTTGTCAATCACTCTGGAATGTTCATATACATGAGCCAGATAACTCACCCTTGAGTCCTAGGATCTTCCCACTGAGTGGTTCTGTTCTTGTGATTAACAAAGTAAACTCTGCCATCTGGTTGAACTCTCTTCTCCCAACCAGCTGGAAGTGCACCTAACGAATCCTCTTCTTGTTCTGGTACAGAGCTGGTTGTGGCTGCTGTATGCTGGAAAACAAATTATATTCAGTACCATAGTGACCAAATGTAGCAGAAAAAAATAAATATGAGATGGGGTTATTCTAACTCTAGAATAGTTCAAATAATTAATTCTAACTCTAGAATAGTTCAAATAATTAACTCCTTCCTTAATGTGACATACACACGCTGTTATGAATGAAACACTGTGTCATCAATCCAATTTATGAGGAACCAATTACACTACACAATGATATTTGAGAATGAATGGCAACAGTTCCCTAATTAGTGCATATTTAGAAAGTCTCTATCCTCCTACAGTAGGTGTCCAGCTCGAAGGCAATAAACCTGATTGACAGCTCACCTTTCACTTGGCTCTGCATGCTCAGTCACTTCAAAAAGCAGCTGCACGCAAACAGCTTCGAAAATAGGACTGGTGACTATCACATCACACGATGGCCTATTCTTACCAATACACGTAGCCCAATGAATCAACATGCCAACTGTTCACATATTGAAGATGAACATTCCAATTTGATGTTAGACACTAAAATGTAATTTTAGAATTTTTAGACAAGAGGCCCATCATCGATTTTCCACTACAGCAAGCCGGGTGCGGGTGTTTACGAGCTTCTTCCAGTTCATCCTGTCCATCCACAGCTGTTTGCCGCCAATTTACATCACGTTTGGCAAGGACTTTGAAAATTTGCTTTTCCCCACCTCACAACATTTATATGTTTCAACAACTACATCAAACCGTGACAACATCAAAACACACTGTTTTAGAGCTCATATTACATTTTTTTTTTTTAAAGGGGCCTAACATCGAAGGTCATCGGCTCCTAATGGTACGAAATGAAAGAACAAAAATTGCAAAGGCATCCACTGACCAAAATAAAAATAAAATATGGCATGAAGAATGAATGGAGGGACAGGAACTCAACAAAACACAAAACAAACAAACAAAAACCAGTGGATCGGACTCAATACAGATCGAAAATAACATTATTACCGACCAAGGAACCACTTACAAAGCACAATGATGTTTGGTGTCTAAAGGGGGTGCAAAATCCACGTCTAAGGCCCCACAGAATGGTACATGTCGCGAGTAAAATAGAACCATGGTATGTGTCATGTTGGGGTATTAATCAGAAGTAGCGAAGACTCACGGTGTTCCACAAAAGATGGTACTACTCACAAGTATTGCAATACGTACAAGTTACGCAGACCTATGGTGTGTCTCACACAATGGCCCAACTCAGAGCCAACCCAAACTGAGAAGGTTCCCCACCTAGGTGTACTAAACACGGGCGCCGGTATTCCCGTGGTGTTCCTCACATAGTGGGTACTAAACACAGGCAACACAGACCCACGGTGCTGCTCATATAGTGGTACAACTCACAGGCTACGCCCAGACCCGCGGTGTTGCACACATGGGTATGACGCACGGGTACTGGAATCCACCAGGCCAGGCTTTTACTGCTACTAATCACAAACCTATTTCGTACTGAATTTAGTGGTACTACTCGCAAGTACAGGCAACCTATGGTGTTCCCCGCGTGATGGTACAATTCAAAATTAGTTTCATGGTTCGAATTCAGTCAGCCCTTGGTCGCCCCTTTTAGTCGCCTCTTACGACACGCAGGGGATACCGCGGGTGTATTCTACATGTGCGTCTCCCACCCGCAGGGGGTAGTGTGTTTGGTCCGCGAGAGGTATTTTATTTCCCTCAAGTCTGCCGGCAAGCTGGTTAGGACCCCCCTATCCGCCACCTGGGACGCGCCACGTGGGAGTATCACCTCTCCCCCTGCTACGCCTGCGTAGCAGGTTCGTGGTGTATTACATTTCATAAATGATGTTTTTGTATAACACCCCACAACATTATTTGTTTTAACATGAACCATGACAACATCAAAAAGAGTCTGTTTTTAGAAACTCATATTGCATTTTATTGTGATATTTTAAGTGTACTGTTCATTGTAATTTTATCGATAACCCACTGCAGATGGCTCAAGATAAGCAGAAACATGTTTGGGTGAAGTAACTCCATCTTAATACATGTACTGAATTTTGTTGTAAGAGACTTGTTGAAGCCATAGTTACCTAAATATTCAAATCTCATGGGCTATTTATTAGGTCTGTATCTTTATTAAGAAATGAGATCTGCCTATGTTCGTAATTCGGAGCACGAGGTATCTGGCTGTGCAGATTGTACAGTCTGAACACAAAGTTTTAACTACTGTTCACATTTTCTTGTAACTAACTAAAGAGGAAAATTTTAAACTTCTGATATAAAACTATAAATATAATACCTCAAAATTGATGTAATATGTCTAACTTTCTAAGTATATAGAGGAAAGATTCACAATCACTGTTGTTTTAGTTTCATAAAAATGACTGAAGAAATGAAGTGCTCTCCAATGAAATGCACAGAATGAAACCAATGGGCAATGTGCTAGCACCAGCAGGAGATTTGTTTGTTTCGGATAGGCACAAAAATATTGGACCAATTCAGCTGCAAGGATATAGCCTGAAATCCCAAGTCACGCAAAGGATACTTCTGATTTTGACCTTGTTCCTGAATACCTAAGAAGGACGGGTAGTTATCTAATGCCCCTTTGTACACCATATTCGTTGTTCTGTTTCCCTAAGCACTGGGAGCATGCAACACACAGTTGGAGCAGCTCGATCTGACGTCAAGTCCTGCAAGCCTAAGTTATCAGCAGCAATATATATATATATATATATAAACAGATGAAGAGCGCCAAGCACTCGTGCACAGGTTGCAGAATTCATCAGTGGAGGATAGAATAGACACCGTTGTGAGGTAAAGGGACAAGGAGATGGCAAGACAAGAGAATGGATAAAAGGAGCAGTTATCTAATGTTAAGGCCTGATGCTCTCCTAGGTGATGCCCAACTTCAGAATCTCTAAGAGCAAAGGTTATGAACACAACCATCTGAATATACCCGGCACAACTTTCCTGGTAGCATCACCACTGCATTTCATCCAGCTTCAATGTAAACTGTGCCCAATTTCCACCGTACCAACACCATGAATGTGTGGCCACCTTCCTGTTCCCATTCAAAGCCCACTCTATCAATTCACATAAAAGTCCTTACATACAGTATTTACCATCATCTTGCCAAGTTAGGTTCCTTGCTCAGATGATAATTAGACTCACAGGAACAACAATTCTTTTGTAGTTGATACACTGCAAATATCGTTGTTCAGAAACTCAACTAACTTTCTAGACTGAAGATAAAAAAACAAACCCTATTTAAAGCACAATATCAAAACTAAGCAGCAATTCACACAAAAGCATGCTGAAAAACATCTTATGTACACTAGTTAAGTCAGATCAAGCAACATAGAACTACGCAACAGGGGTTTTAATGTTCCTATTAAAGAATTTAAAAAATAAAGCTGATGATATTGCACAATAAAGAAAGTACAGACACTAACCTGAGGGTAGAGGAACCTCTGGTTTCCTTGTTGCACAACATGGGCCCGCTCGCCTTGCCAGTGTTGGTAGTGTTGCAACCTCTCCGAGTTAGGCCTCTGCCACGTTGTAGTTCGCGTATTGTGATCCACATAATAGATCCGACCACGAGGATCTCTACGGATCTCCCAGCCAGGTGGCAAAGGCTGAGGTCGCTCCCACGATGTACTACGAGTGTTATGGTCCACATAATAGCGCCTTCCGTACATGTCATACCGCATCTCCCACCTTTAAAGAAACACATAAGACAGTACTTAGTCAAGAACAAGGTTCTATAGTGATAAATTGTGTGGGAACTTATCTATCACAGAGTTTATTTCAGGACTACTGCCAACATTAACTCAAAACAACAACAAAAATCTGAATGAAATATGCTGATGAATGTGGAAATACTTAATATCAAATTATTATAATTAATGAACCACCTTTCCAATACACAAAATCCTTATATTTAGGATGAAACCATTTAATCACAAATTGGACATGTTTCACTCAACTTTGTGAGCATCATCAGCAATAGTTAACATAAATCATTGGTGGGTCAGGGCCCTGATCCTGGTGTACATCACAAAAGAATGTCTAATATACATTGATAAAAATATATAAATTTAACACTTTAAAAATAATCAATAAGATTATTTATGTCTATTAAAACAAAAATATTAATCATTCAAATTGTTTAAAATGTAAAACGGAATGGATGGCTTAAATGTTAAAAATAGTATATGGTAATTAGATGTTCTTAAAAATCGTTGTCCAACATATCTACGCTCGATTATATTGGACTGTTTATGATAAAATCAGTTTTTCATATCAGGGTGAGTTCTTATTATAGACTATGCTGCTGTTTTTTAAGAATAAACATGATGAGAAACGCTAAAATTGCACATGATGCATAAAATAATGGCAGAAATTACAACGCAAGGAGTCCCATAAAGGCTAAATTACGCCGATCTAGACGACATTTTACCACCAGTGAACTCGTTTTTCAACCATCATGTGCGATTTTAGCGTTTCTCATCATGTTTATTCTTAAAAAACAGCAACATAGTCTATAATAAGAACTCACCCTGATATGAAAAACTGATTTTATCATAAACAGTCCAATATAATCGAGCGTAGATATGTTGGACAACAATTTGTAAGAACATCTAATTACCATATACTATTTTTAACATTTAAGCCATCCATTCCGTTTTACATTTTAAACAATTTGAATGATTAATATTTTTGTTTTAATAGACATAAATAATCTTATTGATTATTTTTAAAGTGTTAAATTTATATATTTTTATCAATGTATATTAGACATTCTTTTGTGATATACACCAGGATCAGGGCCCTGACCCACCAATGATTTATGTTAACTATTGCTGATGATGCTCACAAAGTTGAGTGAAACATGTCCAATTTGTGATTAAATGGTTTCATCCTAAATATAAGGATTTTGTGTATTGGAAAGGTGGTTCATTAATTATAATAATTTGATACTTTGAACTCCAATACGGTTGGAAAATGAGATTTATAACTTGTAATGGAAATACTTAATGTAATTTTGTGATCCACATGACAGATCAAAGACCTGTTTCTTCACAGTCTGTTGACCTCCATATGTGGTACAGACCTATGTAAGTCTAACTTTATTTTGTTCTAGCTTGTAAAGTTTTAATGTTGTCAAGATGGTATTGTAGGTAGTAGCATCGTTTGCCCCTCGGCTTATACCACCTACCGTCATACTACAGGCAGCATGTGTAATGTGTAAGAAGCAATTCTGCACTGGACTGTGGCTTCAGGATATATTCTGCACATGTACTGTGTAAGAAGCAATTCTCAGCACATTACTTCACTGAGGCTTTAAGACGTAAGCATGCATAACGTGCATGAAACAATTCTGCAGCTTCAGGTAGTATGCATAAAAACATTCTACGGATAAGAAGCAAACATTTTCACACTGGAATGTACTGTCAACACAGCCTTCAGTTGTTCATCTTTAAATAATAAAGGGTGTCATATAAAACCCATGATTATCTGTTGTCCATTATTTCAAGAGCAATATGCCGAAATGTTTCCTTTACCTGTCGGAAGACGCGGGAGGTCTTGGAGTTTTGACTGCATGATGTGTGGGAGCTTTAGGCATTTGCCAACAGATAGCACAGTAGGAGTTGCAACTTGCAGTAGTTCGTTGCCCTTGTTTGATCAAGTTAGGCACCATTATTGCTTTGTTATTGTCGGTTAAGATGCAGTCCAAGTTACACCAACAGGTATTTTTCTTACAAACTACTGGATAATGAAATTAGTCAGCCACACAAAGGGCATATCAGTGGGAATTTGGATAGATACTACTAGATAATGAAATCAGTCAGCCACACATAGGGCATACCAGTGGGAATTTGATGAATAAAATAAAATATAAAATAAAATAAATAAATAAGACAATTTGGGTATTAAAGAACTTGTAACCGACTTGAATAAGAATATATTCAACTACACAATATTTCCAAACTGATATTCACGGCAGTGACGACACAATCATAGCTTAAGCTACAGCAGATTTTAAACAATAGTACAGTCCTGGTTTTCACAGAAATATACTGGGGCTAACTTTTTGTTTCTTAACTTGAAAAGCCTAACCTAAACTGAATGAACAAAATTTAGCAAGTATTTTACTACCACAAAATTCAAGTTTAGTGGAATTTCCACCGTAGTTTCACTCGCTTACAGATTATAGGTACAGAAAAGACAAATGAGGGAAAATATTTCTCACGACATATAACAATCAAAGTTAAAAAACTTTATGATTGTTCCGTACTGAACTGAGAATCACAATGAAATATATTAAGTTTAAAGGTTCTAACTTTTCAATACAATACAATACAATTCTGTTGTGCAAAATTATGTCACAACATATTTATTACAGTACCTGTTTCAACACATTCATAGTGTCATCATCAGCCAATCTGATAAAGCGAGAAAAAAAAAAAGCCGACAAAAAAAACCATACACATGGTACAAGAACATATATATATATAGTTTGTTTGTTTGTTTGTTTGTCCAACCCTTGTCCCGTTTCCCTACGGGGTCGGGTATGAGGTGAGATGAATTTGTCGTGGCGGTTTTTTTATGACCGGATGCCCTTCCTGACGTCAACCTCATCAGAGGAGTTAATGGGAGATGAAATGAATGACGTGATATATGATAGTAGGGAGAGGGTGAAACCCGGTGCCGGCACATAGCCTACTCCTGTCGAATAGCACCAAGGGGTCTGCTCAAGGCTTAACGTCCCCATCCGACGGACGAATCACCATCAACAGCGTCATATGCCCTCACTCCATATGAGCACTGCGGAGAGGTTTGGAATTTAATCCAGGCTTCTGGGACGCAATCTAGTGATTAGAAATTGTATACCACCACCTCCCCTACCCTGCCGGCCAACATTCTGATGGTGAAAATTTTTTCGACCAACGGGACTCGAACCGGCTAACCTCGGTGTTAGACCGTTTTAGACTTCAGCGCCTTAACGATCATGGCCACCAGGCGGGCTACATATATATATATAGTATTCCACTTAAAAAAAGTTCTAGATAAAAAATAGGCAACACAGTTTAAAAACATGAAACTTCTAGTTGTAATGGGTTAATGATTAATCTTGATGTGAAGATTAAAGTCACTCATTCTAATGCTGAGTTTTTTAAAGTTAAAAAATTGAATAACATATTAAAATATTGATGATTGTCTTATTGTAATATATGTCTCAAAGGAGAGAAGGAACTGTATAGTGTTGTTGTTTAGCAGAGACTTCTGAGCCTTTGTTGTTCCGGCACATCAAGAGGTGGAAATATATATGCACGAAGGTCCTTTTGATATTGTATAGGACCAAGGTTTCTCGGTCTGATGAGGAGCATGAAGCCTAAAGAAAGAAGGAGCCCTACATAAGTATGCAAAAGATGTAAAAAGGCAAGACAAAGGAGAAAAGAAAGACAGAAGAAGGACTTACTATGATATGAGGCTCATCTTGTTCTGCTTGCCTTGAAGCTTGATGTATGGAGAGGAACTGAGAATCGAAGTATGTGTGGAAGCAAGGAAGGAGCTAAGGCAGGAGTAGGGGGAAGAGGAGAGGGAAGTAGGGGATAGGGATGAGGGGAAGGTATTTAAGATGGATCGTGGAGGGGGCGATGTGGTGGGGGCAAATAGCGCGAGGAGGTATTTATTGTGTATGGCATGAAAGATCGAGCCCTGACTTGAAAACTTGATG
Source organism: Anabrus simplex (assembly GCF_040414725.1). NCBI lineage: Eukaryota > Metazoa > Arthropoda > Insecta > Orthoptera > Tettigoniidae > Anabrus > Anabrus simplex. Next base: position 1,806,388,520 of record NC_090265.1, read on the forward strand.
TTTCTGAAAACCATAATGGGAATGTCAAAGAGGATGTTGGATTTCTCTGATATGTCATTTAAGTATAAATTGGGGTTAAAAAACTGATCAAGATGTATATGTAACAGTTTTCAGTGGTATCAGTAAGACCTATGGGCCCGAAAACCATGTTTTAAGGCACTAAAACCAACTGTTATGGAGATATTGGCACCACACTACCCCTGCTCTAGGAATCGGATAAAGAAATGAACTGCCGAAACCATGGCAATATCAGCTCCAGGATTCTACAGCAGCAAGATTATATGTACGTTTGGGCATAGCTGCTAACCAAAACTGGTACACATATGACTTACTATCTGGAAAAAGTATACTGTTGTGTAAGGCACTCATAGGGTTCCTTTGGGCAGGGATGAAAAGGGGGTGAAGTATAAAAATAATAGAAAACAACCTATCTTCATGTAGAATCCATAGTTTTTGGAGTCACTAAGGTGAATAGTCACAGTACAGATACAATTTAAGTCCAAGATCAGCCCCATTGGCATGGCAGTGAGAAGGGGAGGAAAAGAATATGTCTAAAATGATCGAGATTATGGATGTAAGTATGAATGTTCCAGCATACCTCTCAACCAAACATGGTACACATACGATTTACTATCTGAAAAACAAAAAAAGTCGGTGAGGGCAAGATATTAATGTTGAATCCATGGTTTTCAAGGTCCCCAAAAGGAACTGTAACAATCTGGATGCCGCTTAAGTCATGGTTCAACCCCAGTTGGAATGTCCAATATGACCCAAGGTTATGGATGTATGTGTGTACGCTCAAGCATAGCTCTCAAGCAAACTTGCTACACATACAACATACTCTCCGGGGAGGGGATGACATGCAAAAAAATCGGTATTGGTCCTGACGGAAAGTACTGTCCCCTTCAAATTTGGCAATCTTTAGAACATTTACGACAAGTTAACATTGAAAGTTTTATTGTTCACCAGGAGCTGTATTTGTCATTTGGGAAGCAGTTAGCGAGCTCCAAACTTGTTTTTTGTCATTCAGAGGGGCGATGTATTGATCCACGTTCGACTAAATGCAAGGTAGATCACGTGACGAGCCTGTGTTTCTAGCCTGCCACGCACGGACGACCTTGACTGTGAGCCAGCTTCGAGAACAGTCGTAGCCAATTATAAGAGACCCCGTGAATCAATGATCGTCTTCAAAAAATACACACCTCCCGAGTCCAGGCTATAAAACGCCATGTTCAAAGTAAATCATTCTCTTCTCTACTCTACTCTGGTCTACTCTGCGCTACTCTGATCTACGGTCTTCTGGTTTGCTGTTCATCGTAACCACGTGGAAGGAGACATCCGTTCTGCCGAATTTAGTGAAGTTATCAACAACTCTTATGGAGTGAATTCCAACATAGGAGATCTAAGTTAAGTGTATTTATCCAGGAGAACATTCAGTAATTCTGCGTGTGTGAGCATATCTTAACATTTGTAGTCTCAGTTACAGCCTACACTTCTGGAACGTGATTTCATTCATCCCAGTGATTGCTGCGTACATCAAGATGGATTACTCCTCTACAACGTGCATCTTAATCTCATCGTGGGACGTCTACTGCCGTGTCTCCATGATCTTCTAAGTATGTGAGGCGCTTCTGGACAGAGAAGGTGACTGACTGGGGAAATGCCGGAATGACTGACTGCAACCTGGGATCGAACCTCATCTAAAACTTGAGTACCATTTAAAGTTTATTTTCTTTCTCATCTTTGTAAAACTAGAAGATCTTTCTTCTCTAAATCGTAGATCTATCAGTTCTTGTTGTAGATAGAAGTATTTCATTTTCCATTTCTTGAGGTGTCATGGTAGTCAAGTTACATGTGTGTGACTGAAATTTGGAACCTATTAGATTAGATGTGTAGTTTGTCTTTGAGTGAGTTCCCATGCATATGAGTTAGATATATCTAAAAATCACTGACCACGCGATAAACATTATTTATTTGCCTGTGATATTGGAATTAATCTGGATTGGAGTCATGTACAAAATTTGTAAGATAGGATCGAACCTAGTGTCATTTTAAGATCACTTGTATTCTTTAGGATTGAGTAATCTAATTTCACTATATTTCAAGAGGATTGATAGATATAATAATCATTTGAATAATAATAAAATCAAGTAAAGATCGGGTTAAAATGGAATTAAACGGTCGTGAGCTATAACTTATCTTAGATTCTTTATATGTGAGATTTAATGTGCTCAGTTCATGATGTGCCTGGAATATGGCTATCCTGCGGGATGTTAACTGAGTAACTTATTAACTGGAAAATTTATTATTGATGAATGACTTGTTGTTGTGTCTTTGGGAGCACAATAATTTACTATAAGTGGAGCACATGTTGTGTATATATTTCACGAATATGGAGTAATAATAATGCTATTGAGGCTCACGAACGCGATAGTTGCGACTCGTAACCCATGTGATGGTGATGATTATGGAATCTTATTGGAATCTTCAAATACATTTTCGGAAGGTTAGATGAATCTCCATCGTTGCTTGTGGAATATTTCAATCCAAGTGATATCATGAATTTCGATCACTAGCCACTATTGGAGAAAGAGTATTTTCTTACACGAGTTTATCCTCTGTAGACTATCGATGTGACCATGCTTAAAAATAAAGAATAAATTTATAAGGGCAGGATTCGCTGTAAATAATGTATATAAAAAGTACGTGTTACCTTGTGTGAATGTGGTGTGTGTGTGTATTGTAAATATGAATATTTTCCATGTCTTTTGATTGTTCAATGTGATTTAATCTGGTCATGCATTTATGGCAACGGCACAGATTGTGTTCAACGTTGTTTGCCACCATGAGGATTTATGTAGCGCACCTTAAAGAAAAGTTTAGTAAGATTAGTGTCAAGTAAGACTAGACTAGGATTTTAATTGCTGTTTATTAAGATTTAAGGGAAAGATCGTCTTGTTATTTTTCCGCAAAGGCAAGCGATTTGTAAATTAATTTCCAATTAACTCACACGTGGATAAGAAATTTTCCAATATATTTAAATTCTGAAATATTTTCAAATTAATTTGAAATTTTGAATGCTATGCAAATGTAAGAATAGAATGTTCACAAATGGCATAATCAACTTGGATTCTGTGATAATGAGTAATAATAATTAATTAAAGAATAATTATTTAAAAATGTGAATTATAATTGCCATGAGAATTATTTAGTGAGACACACTAGTTGGAAAACACAATCATGTGATGATAAAGAAAAATATTACACAGACAAGGTTAGAGATTATTAACAACAATAATAATAATTAATTAATTATAAAATTTTGGAATTAATTTTGATTTTCACTAAAGCTTCTACTGGTGTTATTGATGAGTGGGATACATTTTAACGACTGAGATTCATCAGAATTCAACATTGGCCACGTGTTGAGATTAATAAAAATTCATGGAGCCTTTAGCAAATTTTTCTGTGGAATAATAAGCGAGACAGCTGTCTATTAATTTTGTACAAACCTTTATTGAAGTCTTTGGACACTTTCAGTTAAATACTTTAATTTTTAAAGGCAGTAGAAGCCTAATTTTGTTTGTTAATTTCCATTCCAGACCAGTAATGCTGGAGGACGAGAAGTACATTTGGTTAGAAAATGCTACCGGAGAATGAGATATTATGAAAGTTTGCTGTAAAAGAAATCCAGCAAGGATGTTTTATGTTATAAATGCTTGTGTTAATAAGTGTAAGAGTGTTGTGTTTTAAAAATTTATTTAATTTTGTTTGGACGTCAACCCCTTTACCCTTAAATCCCTCTAGAAAACGGAAAGCCAGGAACGAACGGTCCACCTCGGGATCTCTCGCTTACTGGCTGGGCTTAGCCAGGCAATAATGGGGGCAGTATTATATAACAAAAGTTATAGAGAAAACAATTTCTGATCATTTATGTCTTATACAGTTTTACCGTACTGACTATGATAATAGAATTCATGAATTCAGACTTCTGTTGCTTAGTCCATATCAACGCCGAGCATTGCTAACATGGAAATATGGTTAAGTCATATTCACTGGCAATGGTTTTCGTCATGATTGTTTTAAGGTGTAAAAAAAACATGGTCATCGCTCCATATCGACAAGGAAAACTATGAAGATGATTATGAAAATGAGAAAAATCGTAAAGGAATTAACTCTTGAAGAATAAGACAAGAGGGAGTGATGACTGAAGAGAATTTAATGAAAATCAGTATGTTAAGATGGGGAATGAGGCACTACAATCTAAGCGATACATAATTTCATTACATAAAATAAATTTCATTGTAAAGTCCGTATTGTCGTACGTATACTTTAAGGTTAAGTTTCAATATTCCACCTTTACAATACCAAAAGTTTATTGTTTAATTATTTAAACAACATTATTTAAAATATGACCGGACATGTTTCGTCTAACTTGTAGACATCATCAGCCGTAAAATATTCAAGAAAAAGCACAAAAATGACAAGGACAGAATAACACATTGAAATAAATCGGGTTGCCGAATACGTCAATTAAAATAGTGAGGCTGTTCCAGATTGTTCCGAGCACAAACATTCAAAAGTTGTTGATGAACAAACTTAAAATTATACACATGAGATGATACACTAAAACTTGGTATTAAAATTCTTCTTGAGGGTGCTGTTGACATGCAGTATTCAGGTCCGTCGGTAAAAGCTGATAATTAGGTGCACAATGTTATTTCTAGTAGAAAAAAGACAATCAACGAGCATGTGTAGGGAATCCAGTGAGATGATATAAAGATCGTCTAATTGGTGCAAAGTTGACATTTCTTATTAAAAATTAGGTGGAATATCTGATCGTATGACGTATGTGTAAATACAGTGGATGGCCCTAGAATAAGAATAAGGACTACTGTAATTATTGAAACTTGCGATCTTGCCTCTTAAGAGTAATTAGCTTAGCATGGATGATTGTGGCTGACTGAAGACGAACTATGGAGGTCGTGTGTGATGGGAGCTGGAGTGAGAGGAAATTAGGGGAAGGTTGGAATCAATAGGCGGGGAGCAATCACGTGGAAGCTTGTTTGAATGTTTGTCGAAATAGGAACTGTTGAGCAATGCCTCAAAAATTACGTTCGTAGTTTCAGAAATCTCATTCAAATTAAGAGTGGGGTTGCGTTTTTGATCTATGTTGATATAAATGTTTTCTAAAACGTTGAGTAAACTGTCCTTATTATGAAAATAAAGAAATTTTAGGTCCTGTTCTATGGAAGTGAAGAAATGATTGGACTCTGTCATATGAGTGCTCATGGCAGAGTATCTTCTATGTTTAGCGGCGTTGACATGTTCCTTATATCTGATCAAAAAGCCTCTCCCAGTTTGCCCAATATAGCTTGAGGAACACTGATTGCAATTCAACTTATATACACCCGATTTATTGTATTTGTTCATAGTGTTGTTGATTTTATGATGGTTGTAAAAGAGATTAATGTTATTGTTAACTGTTTTAAAGGCAATGTTGACCTTATGCTTCTTAAAAATGTTGGCGATTTTGTAAATATTATTGGTATAGGTTAAAGAGGCATTGTTGTCTGTTTTTCTTTTTGTTTCTCTAAGAAGGGTTGAACTGGGTTTGTTGACAATTTTGTTAACTATCCTGTCAATGAAATGCTTACTAAAACAGTTTTTCCTCGCTATTAAGTTAATGTAGTCAAGTTCTTTTTTACGATCTGCATAAGATAAAGGGACATGGAAGGCTCTATGGATCAAACTACAAGAGGTTGCTCTTTTTTGAGATTCCGGATGTATTGAATCTTGCCGAATGGTATTAACAGTTTGGGTGGGCTTCCTGAAAATAGTGTAAGAGAATTTATTGGAGCTGTTGATAGTGATATCTAAGAAGTTTAAAGAATTATTAACTGCAACTTCGGGAGTAAACTTGATCCAGGGATCGACCGCATTTAACTGTTCGAGAACAATGTCACCGTTGGAGATGTTATGATCTATTATGGCAAATATATCTTCGACATAGCGCGTCCAGAATACAATACCTTCAATTTTACTGTGAATTTTGGAATTTTCCGAATGGTCTAAATAAATTTCTGCCATTATTCCTGAAGCTGGGGTTAAATCTATAATCACAAAAATTCACATGTAAAACATATAAAAAGTAAACAATTAAGCAAGAATAAAACTTTCTACGCACTATTCTGCCATATTAGAAATTTTCAAAATTTCTGAAATTTCAAAATTGTTACTAATCTTTATCAACTAAATCTATTTTAATTACTTTTTCACTACCTTCCATTTTGTTCTACCATTCATTGTTGCTATAATAGTTATAATTCATCCCTTATTTCCCATAGGAAGATTGTCCTGCTTGTAAATTTTTTCCATTTTCAAAATGGCGCCCGGTAATGACGACGTAGTGTTTTATTCTCCGAGTAAATTAACCGTAAAATGTGACGAAAAGTGCGGAAAATGTCGAAAATTAGTGAAAAATGGAATGTTGTGTGATTCATGTGATCGATGGTGGCATTATAAGTGCGGAAATTGCCCTAGAGACGTAAAAACTAATGAAAATGTTGACTGGATTTGTGAGCAGTGTGTTCGGAATGTTGTTGTTGGGGACGGCGTTGACGAAGCACCGAAAACAGTCGATGAGGAATATAAAAGTGCATTAGAAATTATAAACATTCTAAAAAAGGACAATGAGACTCTTAAAGTTGAAAATCAAGAATTAAAAGAAAGACTGCGATCGCTAGAATTTGGGACTGACCATTCTTCGAGTGATATACCGGTACAAGTAACAAACTCGAGCACGTGGTGTCAAGTAGTTCGTGGATGGCCGGCTAAGAAGAAATCTACAACTGAATTTCCGGAAATAAACATTAGAAATAGGTTTTCTGCCCTAAATAATTTAATCCTGGAAGAAAGTGATCGCGCGCGTGAAACCAAATCATCGCGATCCGTTGCCGTGCCGAGTTTAAAATTTAGGCCTAGAATTCAGACTCAAGACCCAATTAGGCCTAAATCAGCGAAGGTAGCTGTGTTTGGTGATAGCCAAGGAAGGGGAATTGCGGGAGTGATTAACGACGAGAATATAGCAGCAACCGGAGAAATATATCCAGGAGCTTCTATCAGCAGTGTTGTGGAAAACGTAGAAGCAACAACTAGGAACTTCGGGAGCGGCGATGCAGTGCTTATCATCGGTGGGACGAACGACGTAGCTTGCGACGACGCCAAGAATGTAAGATCACAACTTAAACATACACTAGGGAAGCTGACCCACACTAACGTTTTTGTAGTGAACGTGCCCCACAGGCATGATTTGAGTAGAGACTCGTGTGTGAACATTGAAGTGGACAAGGTCAATACAGATATTGTTAAAATTTGTAAACATTTTCGGAATACTCAGGTTATAGAATGCAGCAGTTTTGAGAGATACTGTTATACAAAACATGGCCTCCATCTAAACAATTCAGGTAAACGAAAGATAGCAAATATTGTTCTAGATTTTATTAATCTTAAGATATGTACTGTAAAACAGGCAACTCCCTTGAGTTATAATACTGACCAGGAAAACTAGTAGAAAGAGCCAGCTGTACTTCAAGCTGGCTCAGTCAACTAGAAAAAGAAACTCAGGATAGTAAGGAATTTCAAGTTACCCAATTGCAACAGTCAAGTTTTAGGGAGGAAGGGGGTCTGAGATTGCTCTTGGTAAAATGTCAAAGTGTAGTAAATAAACAATTAAAATTCGGTACATTGATGGAATCTTATGAGACTGATGTGGTGATAGGAGTGGAATCGTGGTTGAAAGAAGGGGTGGGTAATAGAGAAGTATTTCCAGAAGGGTACACAGTCTATCGTAGAGACCGAGGAGATAAAAAGGGAGGGGGTGTGTTTATTCTGGTGAAGGAAACTTACTGTTCACATGAATGGTTTACCGATGAAAGGGATGAAATATTAGGGATAAAATTAGTTTGTGATAATATGAAGGAGGTGGGAATTATAGGAACATACAGGCCTGGAAGAGAGGAAAGAGACATGGAAATCTTTGAAAAAATAACAGATTATACTCGTAAAAACAATAATAATGATATGGTAATAATTGGGGGAGATCTAAATTTGCCTGAAGTTGAATGGAAAGGAGCTGCAAGTGAAGCCCATGAACAGAAACTGGCAAATAAGTTAATTTGGAAGGGAGGATTTACACAAGTAGTACAAGAACCGACTCGTCTCAATAACTTACTAGATGTATTCTTGGTTAAACCATGGGAAATTGTTGATAAAACTGAGGTAATTGAAGGAATAGGAGACCATAAGGCTGTAATAATGGATGTAGGACTCGTACCAAAAAGGCTTAATAAGAGGGTTACACAAGACAAGAAATTGTACAGAAAAACTAAAGTTGATGAATTTGGGACTTACCTTAAATCACAATTCAGTTGTTGGATAAGTGAAGGGAGTAACGTGGATACACTTTGGGCTAAATTTAAAGGAATTATTTGGGAAGGAGAGAAGAGATTTGTACCTGTTAAGAAGGGTAAAATGACCTCAGACCCTGTTTATTATACAAGGGAAATAAGAAAATTAAAAAGAAAATGTAGAATAGTAAACAGGAAAATCAAAGAGGGTAGGGAGAGTAGAAAAACTAGAAAACAGCTAATGAGGGAACTGAATAGAGTGAAAAAGGAAGCAAAAGAGAATTATATGAATGGCATACTTCAAGAGGGTAATGACCACAAAGGGAAATGGAAAAAGCTGTATTCATATATCAGGAATCAAAAAGGAAAAGGAATCCAAATTCCTACAATGGTGGGAGAAGGGGGTGAACACTATTTAACAGATACTGAGAAAGCAAACCTATTTAGTAGGGAATTTCGAGATTCAGTAGATGATTGTCAAGAGTTGGAAACCGAAACAGAAGATAGAGAGGGAGAGAGACAGAGGGAAACAAGAAGCTTCTCATTCACAAACGAAGATATTTTCAGAGAAATCCAACTGCTTCAGCAAGGAAAAGCAGCAGGAAGTGATCAAATTACTGGGGAGGTATTAAAGACAATGGGGTGGTACATAGTGCCTTATTTAAAATTTCTCTTTGACTATGTCATAAATAATAGTGTAATACCAAAGGAATGGAAGGAATCTATAATAATACCAATTTATAAAGGAAAGGGTGATAAAAGGAAACCAGAGAACTACAGACCAATCAGCCTGACCAGTATAGTTTGTAAAATTCTGGAGAGTTTAATATCGAAGTACATCAGAGGGATATGTGATGATAAAAATTGGTTCATGAGGAGCCAGTATGGATTTAGAAAGAAATTTTCTTGTGAGGCACAACTGGTGGGATTTCAGCAGGACATATCAGATCAGTTGGATTCAGGAGGTCAGTTAGATTGCATAGCCATAGATCTTTCCAAAGCCTTTGATAGAGTGGAACATGGAATATTATTAAAGAAATTGGATTGAATAGGATTGGACGTAAGGGTTACACGTTGGATAAAAGCATTTCTAAATTCAAGGGTTCAGAAAGTCAAAGTAGGAAATAATGTATCTCAGGAAGAGAAAGTTTGGAAGGGAATTGCACAGGGTAGTATAATCGGTCCGTTACTTTTCTTAATATACGCAAATGATTTAGGGAACAATATAACATCAAAAATAAGATTGTATGCAGATGACATAATTGTTTATAGAGAAATAAATAACATTGAGGATTGTTCAGAATTGCAAAGGGACCTTGAAAGTATCCAACAATGGGTTGAAGAAAATAATATGAAGGTTAATGGAGGCAAATCAACTGTTACAACTTTTACAAACAGGAGCTTTAAAACTGAATTTGAATATACTTTGGATGAGGTAGTTATCCCAAAAGATGGCAAGTGCAAATACTTAGGTGTGAGATTTGAAAGTAATTTGCACTGGAAGGATCATATTGATGACATTGTTGGGAAAGCATACAGATCATTACATGTCATAATGAGGCTACTTACAGGATGCAACAAAGAATTAAAAGAAAAAAGTTACTTGGGTATGGTTCGTCCATTATTGGAATATGCAAACAGTGTTTGGGATCCTCACCATGAATACCTAATAAAAGAAATAGATAGTGTGCAGAGGAAAGCAGCAAGATTTGTAACAGGGGATTTCAGGAGAAAGAGTAGTGTATCAGAAATGTTAAAGGAACTTGGGTGGGAAACTTTAAGTAAGAGAAGGGAGAAAACTAGACTTATAGGATTATATAGAGCCTATACAGGAGAAGAAGCATGGGGAGATATCCGTGAGAGGCTTCAGTTGGAAAATAATTATATCGGCAGGACTGACCACAAATATAAAATTAGAAGGAATTTTAGCAGAAGCGATTGGGGTAAATTTTCATTCATTGGGAAGGGTGTGAAGGAGTGGAACAGTTTACCAGGGGTAGTGTTTGATCCTTTTCCAAAATCTGTACAGATATTCAAGAAGAGAATAAACAGCAACAGAGAAAATAAATGAAGGGTTAGAGGGCATTCGACCAGTGCATGTTATTGTAAATTTTAAAAAATGTGTGAGAAGAAATTAATTCCATCCCCTGGTCTAAGGAGTTTGGACAGCCAAAGTAGGGGACTGGCTGTAGGGGTGAAGTACAGTGGGGACTTCGAGGGCCCTGGGACCGCTACGGTAGCTGTGAAGGCCCTTCAGGAACTCTGAAAAGTGGTGGCAAAAGGGGCTCTGGTTAAGACGCAGCTGGTCGTTATGCTACTTAGGATCCAGAACGGGTAAAAAAAAAAAAGTAAATAAATAAATGCAATGTAAATATTAATCTTATACCAGTTGTATAGTATCATTTGAAGTAATTCCACATACTGTATATCAGTTGACTATATATGTAAGTAGTACAGGAGATATTATAAGTAGAATTTTGTAAACAATATAAATTTATTAAGGACGAGCTGTGTGTTTAATAGAAAACATTGTTAGCGTAAATTGTATAATATTGTATTTTAGGAAAAATGTTCTTCTCTTGTTAATTTAATATTTAGTGCTTGACAATAATGTATTTTAGAGTACCATTTGCCACCGAGGTAGACACCTCATTTGCAAATAAAGAGATTTTGATTTGATTTGATTTTGAAAATAATTATTGGAGGTTACAAATTCTAAAATATTTAAGAATTCTTCTATTTGTTGTATGCTTAATTTTCTGTGTTTTAGAAAATTGTCCTTGATGATCTTTAAAGTTTTTTTGACCGGTATATTAGAATACATGTTTTTTATGTCAAAGGAGTACATTTTTAGTTGTGGTTGCAACTCTAGGTTTTTAGTCAAATTACAAAATTCTATGGAATTCTTAATAGAACTGGGATTTTCAAACTTGTAGTATTTCTTCAAGAAGTTGTAGATAAATTTAGAAGTTTTGTAAGTCGGACTGTTCCTATAGTTGACTATGGGTCTTATGGGGATATCTGTTTTGTGGACTTTTGGCAATGCTTTGGCTGTGGGAATACTAGGATTCATATTAATAAGTTTCTGAGATTCATATTCAGTTAAAATAAAGGACGTTTGTTTTAATAATTGTTTTAAGCTCTTTTGAATGTTGCTAGTAGGATCTTTTTTCATCAGTTTAAATGAATTATCGGAAAAGAAAGTTTCGGTTTTTTGCACATAAGTTTCTTTGTTCATGTTAACTGCGGCATTGCCTTTATCTGCTTTTGTGACTATCAGATCATTCTCATTTATTTTTTGTTTAAACAAGTCAATGGCTTTTTTTTTAGGAAATAAGGGAGCTGTAGATTTGTTAACTTCAATTAGAAAGATTTTTACGAATATTGAGTCTAATTTCTGTTCGATTGTCAATTGGCAATTTTTGTATAGCACTTTCAGTTTCAGCGGTAATGGCAACGGCATCTTTCAATTTAAAGACAGTAGGCCAATTAAATTTAGGGCCCTTCTTCAAGATGTCGATATCTGAAGCGCTAAGTTGGGTATCTGAAAGATTTACAATTGGGTCGTGAAACTTCAAGTCTCCCGAGTCGTAAAGATCTTTCCTCATAATTAATTTTGGATCCTTGACTGGCTAAAATAATGGAGTTTCTTATTGGTGGATATAAGAGCCTTGTCTTTTTTGTGCTTTTTCTTGAATATTTTACAGCTGATGATGTCTACAAGTTAGATATATAGATAGATAGATAGATAGATAATGCCTTTATTGGTGGCGAAGTTAGGGCTCAAGGCCCTCTCTTACACTTAACCACTAGATGAGTATACATGTACATAACTTATACAGTACTTACAAATACAAATAAAACAAATAATATTAATAGCAAAAACAATAGTAATAATATTGAAAATGACAACAAAAGAATCCTTAATTTTAAAATACACAAAGTAAAATCCACTGTAATAATCCGTTCATTCATCCCATTCATTCTTTCATTCACTCAACAATTATCCAGCAAGTCAGCAGGATCTACTCAACAAATACTCGCGGCACGCCACTTTAAATTTGCGATGAGAGGGATTGTCCCTAATGTTCACAGGTAGCAAATTCCATGCCCTGGACGCAGAGATTATAAAGGAGCAGTTGTAAGCAGCAGTGCGGTTTACAGGTATGGTAAGAGAGGAGCCAGATCTAGTATTGTGGTCATGATATGAAGAGAGGTAAGAAAAAGGTGAAGAAAGATAGTTGGGAGTATTAGTAGAAAGTATTTTGTGCAGAAGTGATAACATGTGAAATTCACGGCGCTGGTGCACTCGAAGCCATGACAATTCCTTATAATATGGTGATATGTGAGCATCATATCGCACATTAAATATATATCTTACGCAGCTACTGAGGCTCCGGTCGAGTTTCTTGTTACTGTCGCAGGTAATTTCAGTCAACACAGTGTCACAATAGTCAAGTATAGGTAGTATAAGAGAGTGAATTAGTTGTACTTTAAGTCGAACCGAGAATGCATTGCAGAATCGCTTCAGAGGATATAAGCATTTGTGTACTTTATTACATGTGCTTATCACCTGTTGAGTCCAATTTAGGGTCTCAGTCATAATAATTCCTAAGTTAGTCACTGAAGTAGAGTAGGGTATGATTTCATTGTTTAAAATTATTGGAGAGATGTCCCGTTGCTTAAGGGAATATAGGTTTTTACTGGTACCAATAATAATAACTTGAGTTTTATTCAGGTTTATTAGTAAACTGTTTTCATTTGCATAGTCACTAAGATGTTTTAGGTCGGTATTTATTTTAGTAATTGCAGTATCAATATTACTCGGTTTTGAATGACAGTAAATTTGTACATCATCTGCGTACACTTGCACTTTGCAGAATTTAAGAGCTTTCGATATATCATTAATTTGGATGATAAATAACAGTGGTCCCAGGACCGACCCCTGAGGGACACCGAGGGTCTTACTTTGCCACCCTGAAGTCATATTTCCCACTGTCACACGTTGCCGGCGATTTTCAAGGTAAGAGGAAAAGAACCGAAGCGACACACTATTAAAATTTAGTTCTCGAAGTTTGTGCAGTAGTAACTGAGGGTTGACAGTGTCAAAGGCACTACTGAGGTCTAATAATGTCAGTACAGTCACGTCCCGTTGGTCCATTGCACGTCTAACATCATCTGTCACTCGTAGTAAAGCTGTCGCAGTGCTATGTCCTTTCCTGAAGCCGGATTGGAAGGGATTGAGGAGGGAATGCTTGGTAAGGTATTCAGTAACTTGTGTGTGAACTAGGCGTTCAAGTACCTTGGATAGGGGTGGTAGGATGGATACTGGACGATAATCTGAAGGAGAATCTAACTTGGAGCTCTTCGGGATGGGTCTAATTAGTGCATCTTTCCAAACATCTGGGAACACTCCGTTTGTCAGGCAGTAGTTAAATATATGTGTTAGTATTGGCAGAGCAGCTCCCAAGATATCTTTAATCAGCGATATAGGAATGTCATCATTACCTGTGGCATTAGATGTAATAGAGTATATAGCACCTTTAACTTCATTCGAAGTGATATTTCTAAAAGAGAATTGCTCATGCACAGAATGCTGTTGAAACAAGGGTAGTGAACTTTTAGGGAAGGAGGTAGAGGCTATTCTTGGCCGTGCGAAATAATCATTTAAAGCCTCTAGTGATATGCTTGGTACATGTTGTTCTACGGTTTTACCTATACCTAACGTACGTAATTTACTCCATTTTTGTCTCGGGCTGTTAGTGTTCATCAGTTTCTGAAAGTATTTATATTTAGAGTTCCTAATTAGTTGCTTTGTCCTGTTTCTCAGAATCCTGTACCGGTCAAAATCATCTGTGTCATGCGTCAGTTTGTATTGTCTGTACAGTTTGTCACGACTGGCCATAGCAGATCTTATCTCGGCCGTTAGCCACCCGGATGAATGGCGAGTGATTCTTACCTGTTTCTTTGGTGCGTGCTTATCAAATATTTCCACTACCATTGAATTGAATTTGTTTACTTTAGAGTTTATGTTCTGAAAATTACGTATACTGTCCCAAGGCAAGTTATATGCATCGTGGCGCAGTTTATTCCGGTCCATATGTCGTAAGTCTCGTATTGTAATGTAGCGTGGTTTGTACTTAGGTATTCGAGTAGAATAACACACGTACAATAGGTCATGTGAAGAAATGCCAGGAGCAGGCATCTGTCCGTGTTTAATTACTTTCTGAGGTTGATTTGTCACAAGAAGGCCAATTAAGGTATGACTTGTGTGGTCAGAGTAATGAACGTGATTAGTAGCGTTGAGGGGTAGAACAGTCATGTTTGTGGCGAGAAATAAATTCAGTAGGTTATTCGCTTCACTAGTCTGCTTTAAAAGGTCAGTGTTAAAATCACCCATGATTATAATGTCATCATATGCCGATATAAGATTTGCTAATGCCTCTTCAAAATCATCAGTCTGTCTTATTTTAGGTGGCTTGTATACAATCCCTATTAATATCTTTTTATGGCAGTCTTAATTCTACAAACATAAATTCTGGTCATAGTGTAAGTCTTGGGTCAGAAGTGGAAATTATCTTACATTTCAGGTCATTTCTGTAATAAAGTAGAAGCCCACCACCTATTTTGTCAGTGCGGTCATGGCGTAATATTGAGTATCTGTCAAGGTTTGCTGCCGATGACGGCATGTCTGTACGCATCCAGCTTTCACTGATTCCAATATGTACATTGTTTACTTCAAAAATAGCCTGTACCTCCTCCATATGAGCTAATAATGACTGGCCATTTAGGTGGCAACAATGTAACGATCGCGGGTGGCTACTGAGCTGCTCTTGCAACACAAGTCCTGTTGAAGGTGGTAGGGACAAAAGAGAAGGGGGTGAGGGCTGAGGAGAGGAATGCAGGTCAATGGTATTACCGTTGTACTGGTCAACGAACATTTGAAACCAAGCAGTAGGACATACAATTAAACAAGAGGTAAAATGAGCTTACCCGAGCAGCTTGGCAAGTAGATCCACTGACTTTCACAAGCACACTTACACACACACACACAACACACACAAATAAAAACTAATTAGTATACACATAATTTCTTTCACTAAGTTCATATGTTCAACCTACTCCCTGCAACATTTTTTAATTGAGCCATCGTGCATATTTGAATTTTACTTCCATCTTCCCGTAAAACACAAATGCGCCCATCTTGAGTCCAGCATTTCTGCATTCCCCATAAATCTCTTGCCTTATTAAGGATGTTTTTTCTCACACTTGTGAGAGACTCAGTTAGCATGAGTCCACTGCCCTTCAAAGCTCGCTTCGCGCGCCACACACGATCACGATCATGGTATCGAAGGAACTTGATAATGATCGGTCGATTTCCATGTGAGACCACCTCAGCAGACGTTCGATTACGGCGGCCCAGCCTGTGGCAGCGATCCACATCCAGAATTGAAAGTTCTATTGATAGTTTATTTTTTAGTGTCTCTAGCATTTTTATGTAAACGTCCTCGGACGGCTGTTCCGGCACACCATGTAATAAAAGGCAGTTCCGGCGACTGTACTGTTCGGCCTCATCCAAAACGTCATCTTGTGTCTGAAGCCGATTTTCCAGAGCCTTCAACTCCCCTTTAAGTTTAGAGATGTCTTCGTTGGCCTGTTTCTTGAATGCCTGGAACTCGCCGCCAAGCGCTTGGAGCACGTTCGGTGGGTTGGCGGCACTGACTGCTGAGTCTAGGCGATCTTGAAAGTCTTTCATGGAATCTTCAAAAGCCGATATCTTCTTAGCTAGACAAAACATGTTAGACAAAACATGTCCTGTCATATTTTAAATAATGTTGTTTAAATAATTAAACAATAAACTTTTAGTATTGTAAAGGTGGAATATTGACTTAACCTTAAAGTATACATAATTTCATCTCGAGTTGGATCACCCAAAAGACAATACATCTATATGGCAGAAAATAATATAACAAACATTGTCTACAGAGAAGCATTCATATGATATATTTACTTATTCTGTTCTGAAATTTAAGACCACTGAAATTGTTTAATGCCACTCTTTGTTCATGTCTCCAATGATACATCAAACGTTGTATGCAAAGAAAGTTAATAAGTCAGACTTAAATTCCATACATAACAAGTCACGGGCACTGCAACAATTTAATAATATGATGAACAACTAATTTCACTTGTTAACTTCTTGTATCCCTTTTACAGGTTTTGTAAAATATTCAGTAAATAACTTAGTTAAGAAAAATCAAATTAAAACAACAAAATGAGTACCAAACGATAGGCTTCTATAAAAACTAATCCAGAATATTACATTCTTATTAATTAAGGGTCACGTCAACCATTCAACAATCATCACATATTTTGAAACACGTTACACATGAAAAAGAAGTTGAATATAACACAATTTGAATGAAGAACAGTACTCTGGCACAAGGTTCTAAAAAGATATTGTTACAGTGTTAAAGCAGCTCTGTTTAAAAGGTATTTTGAAACATGTTGTGTAGAACTTTATTTTATTTCCGAAGAACTGAAGAAGAGACGTTACATTATGTTACAGAAGGACAAGAGTCATCGTTTTCATTTTGATTTTGTTCTGTTTGATTTTGTAAAATATGTTAATTTGTTTTGCCTTAAAAAAACTGACTGGTGTGTGATATTTAAAACACATAATTTTGAATGACGACCAAGAAGAAGAACTTCTGGAAAATTGTTTTACACTGTAAAATTTGTCTTACTTTATTTTCTGTACGTCAAGAACAGTGCCTTAAATTTGGGAATGTGAAGATATTTAGGGTTATTGAATTATTCTGCAACTCCACTAAAGTAATATGGTTATTCCGTAAAATTTCATAATGTAAATAACAGTGTAATCAGAAAGGTAATAACTTCTGTGGCAGGGTGTAGCTGCACATGCCTGTGTTGGTAAGATGCTTCACGTGATTTCCTGTTGCATCACAAAGGAAGTTCCTGGAAGTCGTAAAGATCTTTCCTCATCAAAAATTTCAGATCCCTGACTGGCTAAAATAATGGAGTTTCATATTGGTGGATATAAGAGCCACGAGGGTAATTCTGTGCGCTAATTGCTTATCTCTTCATTGCCCCACTTCCGGCTTCTGGAGACTTGACCAGCGCCAAGCTTGCTTCTGTTATCTTTGATTTGTGACCAGTGAAGGGAGCAGAGGTCTCCTCCAACTGTCCTGTGATGGAACTAATAGCCCTCGAGGTGAGCACTGTTTGGTTCATGTTTTGGATTTTATCTTTTAAATGTAAATACATACATACATACATACATACATACATACATACATACATACATACATACATACATACATACATTACATTACATACATACATTATCATTATAAACTGTTATGCCTTTCAGCGTTCAGTCTGCAAGCCTCTGTGAATTTACTAAACATCGCCACAATCCTCTATTTGCAACTAATGCTGTGGCCTAATTTAGTTCTATACCTCTTATCTTTAAATCGTTGGAAACTGAGTCTAACCATCGTTGTCTTGGTCTCCCTCTACTTCTCCTACCCTCCATAACAGAGTCCATTATTCTCCTAGGTAACCTCCTCCATTCGCCTCACATGACCCCACAACAGACGCCGGTTTATGCGTAGAGCTCCATCCATCGAGTTCATTCCTAAATTAGCCTTTATCTCCCGATTCCAAGTACCCTCTTGCCATTGTTCCCACCTGTTTGTACCAGCAATCATTCTTGCTACTTTCATTTCTGTTACTTCTAACTTATGAATAAGATATCCTGAGTCCACCCAGCTTTCGCTCCCGTAAAGCAAAGTTGGTCTGAAAACAGACCGATTTAAAGATAGTTTCGTCTGGGAGCTGATTTCCTTCTTACAGAATACTGCTGATCGCAATTGCGAGCTCACTGCATTAGCTTTACTATACGTTGATTCAATCTCACTTACTATAATACCATCCTGGGAGAAATAAGAAGATGTACAATATTATAGGGAAGGATCCACCTTTCAATACTCCGTAGTAAAAAGTAGTTACAACCTGTTTATTGGGACCGGTTTCAACAGGTTGTAACTACTTTTTACTACGGAGTATTGAAAGGTGGA
Source organism: Anabrus simplex (assembly GCF_040414725.1). Taxonomy (NCBI): domain Eukaryota; kingdom Metazoa; phylum Arthropoda; class Insecta; order Orthoptera; family Tettigoniidae; genus Anabrus; species Anabrus simplex. Next base: position 1,806,407,031 of record NC_090265.1, read on the forward strand.
TCCTTCCCTATAATATTGTACATCTTCTTATTTCTCTATTCAATACGGAACAATCATGAAGTTTTTAACTTTAAATCCTGGGAGAACACACATCCTAAATACTTGAAATTATCTACCTATTTTAGCTTTGTATCACCAATGTGACATTCAATTCTCTTGAATTTCTTACCTACTGATATCAATTTAGTCTTCAAAAGGTTAATATTTATACCATACTCATTGCACCCATTTTCAAGTTGCAAGATATTAGACTGCAGGTTTTCGGCACAATCTACCCTTAAGACCAAGTCGTCAGTATAGGCCAGGCTGCTTACTACATTTCCACCTAACTGAATCCCTCCCTGCCAGTTTATACCTTTCAGCAGATGATCCATGTAAACTACGAACAGCAAAGGTGAAAGATTACAGCCTTGTCTAACCCCTGTAAGTACCCTGAACCAAGAACTCATTCTACCATAAATTCTCATTGAAGCCCAATTTTCAACATAAATGCCTTTGATTGATTTTAATAATCTACCTTTAATTCCATAGTCCCCCAGTATGGCAAATATCTTTTCCCTAGGTACGCTGTCATATGCCTTCTCTAGATCTACGAAACATAAACACAACTGCCTATTCCTCTCGTAGTACTTTCAATTACATGGCACATACTGAAAATCTGATCCTGTGTGGTCCGAAACACACTGGTTTTCATCCAACTTCCTCCCAACAACTCATTGCATGTAAATTCTCAATTTAAATATTTTGTGCGCTGGAGTTTGTCTGAGGAATCTTCCATTCACCAAATTTTAACTTCAAATGACTTAGCCCTTGCAGCTAATCATACCCCCTTTGTTTTAGGACGTAATCCCTTTTCTTGATTTGAACATTCTAATCTGATGTAAATGTCGCTTTGTTTTCACGTCTCTCAAGTAGTATGTAATGTGTTTTTCCTTGGGGATGCCTCCAGTAATTCTGTAGCAATTTAACATATGCCAGTTTGAAAATATGCGCCTTTTACTGAAGAGTTTTAGGAAAGGCTGCAAATGAACTGACCTCTGTGTTAAATTTTATTTTGCTGCTTTCTGTCATTGCAAATGTTTCAAAAAGGACCCTTCCTTATTTTCAGGTTATTTTAATGTTGATTTTATTTTTTTAAATGTAAATACCCTGCCATTGTCTATAATTCAATAACTGTAAATACTGTTTCTAGAAAAACCTAGGTAGAAATGTTTTTCGTAATGTTTGTGTGTTAGCACATACATTGTAATATGCTATTTTGAATTTGTTTGTACCTTTATCAGTAAATTTGAGTGTTCAGAAAAGGATCACCGTTAATCTCGTTTTCCTCACAAAGAACTACCTTTCAAGGACCTCGTATGGGTTCCCACCCTGCTTCCCATCTCCTTGCTTTTTAAAGTTGTCATGTTGGTTAACCTGGTATTTATATTTTGATGTTGTTCATGCAGTCTTTATCATGTGTGTGAATGTTTTATTTAACTTTATCAAATCTCATGAAGTTTAATTTTTCTTTATTATGTTTATTATTATTACTACTTTTACTATTTTGATGCTGTGTAATCCTTAGCAGTTACAGACATTTATAGTACTAATAGTGAATTGAGGAATTATTTTCTGAAAGACTACAGTGAAACCTCGTTAGTGTATTCCTCATTAACACGTTTTCCCGCTTAGCATGTTGTAAATTCGAAGTCCTGATTCTCATCATATTAAATCTATATAAAAATACCTCATTTATCGCATCACGAATTTTTGCTATTACTGCTTAGTATGATCACATATTTCCTATCCCTGAAAAATTTATTTGTCCTTGTGAAACAAACGCAATTTCCAATTCGGGTAGGATCCGTCGCCACAGTTATGTGATTACGGAAAAAGGCCTTAAATTCCTGAACTTCACAGGATAAGTTGCACGTTTGGAGAGCAAGTTGTTAGCCTCAAGAATGTTCAATTTTGCTTCCTGGTTAGCAGCAAGATTGCTGAATAACACAGTGAGTCTATTTGTGCTTGTATTTCGCATTCCATTCAGAAGATAGAAATTTATTGTGTGTTGAGTGGTACAGTGAAGTGTAGCAAAAGTTTGTCGTGTGATACGGTAGCCTATATCAGGATTAGGAACATATCGCATCATGAATTTTCGCTATTACCACTTACGAGTACGTTTACATTTAACCTAGCCCTGAAAATGTTATTTGCCATTCCTTGTGAAACAAACGTGATTTACAACTCGGGTAAGAGCTGTTGCCACAGTAGTGTGATTACGAAAGTTTTATAACCCACCGCTCCAACATAAAAGGTTTCTACTAACATTTGTTTTAGAAAGTGTGTGATCTGCAATAATACTTGGATATTTTTATTGGACCCCAGGCATATGATTTTATATTTGTTGTTTGGGGCTTTTCACACCGTTTTTTCAGTGCACTTTTTATTTTATAAGCCACAGCAGAAAAGGTTGTCATATTTGTTCTCTAGTGTTTTTACACCTTTTAATACTTTCCTCTCATCTTGAGAAATGGTAGATATAGTTTTCACTAGTGATGGGCAGTCTGAGACTAGGTCTCGAGATTTCTCGAGACTAGCGCAAGCACTGTTTCTCGCGAGAAATTTCGAGAGATCTCGAGAGCGTTGTCCCCGCATTGTGTGGCGAGCAGTGTGTCGTAAGCCTACAGGTAGTTGGAGCTGAATGTTGTTTGTGCCGAGTATGCGAATAGCCAACCACGGGCCTTCTCCATTTCGTAAATACGTGTCAACAAGCAACTAGGGCGTTCATTTTAACCGAGTTCTATTTTGACGCAGTATAACATAATTATAAAGGATAGGCATTCTGGCACTGTATGCACTGGCAGGTACACAAACCTGGATACTAGAGGCGTGCATTATTCAAACTCGAGACGAGGCAAGATGCGCCTTGCTGTGTATGCAACCACCATTACTTATGAGTGGAATGTGTAATCTAAAGTGCTTCAGTTTGTTCGAATTCTTTCGACAGATAGGTGTACATCGTTATCAGACCCCACATTCAATAACATATGACCACTGCTTCTGTTTACCGATATTTTGGTGACGAAGGATGTAATTCTTTACAATGTTACAATGTTATAGAATATTCCCGGCATAATTAGGTACTTCGATATATGATGGTGCAATGTGAAATTGTACTAGTTGTACGCGACAACTTGAAGACTATGTACGAAATGCAACGTAAGTAGTGGATATCGGTTATTTTGAAGAGATGCCACATAGCACAGCCCGCTGTGTTGTTTATTCAAAAGAAATAAAATACATCGGCAGAAATACTTCTGGGATGATCCGACACTTAAAAACACATAATATAAATGAAGAGGAATAGTCACAGAACACCTCCGGCCCGGTCTGAATCACAAGAAGCTACCCTGCAGACAACGATTGTGAGGCATCCAGGTAGGTTTACATCCTAATTCGTAACAGTTATTAACAAATTACAGGGTTATTCAGCTAAGAAGTCCATCTAAAATAACTCGTGAACAGTTTAAGACACTGGCATTCTGTCTTCACTTTCATTATTGGTATTAATAAGCTCATAGATCAACATGCAGTGCTTTCCTAGGCTTTTGACAAAACTTATCATCACACACGTTTCCATATTAGAACTGCTAATGATAACTACCAAGCTTACACTTGTAGTACTGGGACGTCGCGTCGCAAAGCTCGCAACACACGAGAATCCGTCTCGAGAGCGTTGCCCATCACCCCTGCTGAAAGAATTGGAGCAAAGTCGGGCATTTTAGATTACACGTTCCACTCGTGTAATGGGGGTTGCATACGTAGCAAACCACACCTTCCCCATCTCCAGTTTGAATAATGCACGCCTCCTGTATCCAAGTAGGTGTACATCCTATATACAGTTATTCACAAATTATGTAGGGTTATTCAGCTAAGATGTCCACCTCAAATGAGCCGTGAACAGTTTAAGATATTGACATTCGGTTATCACTGGGGTATTAATGGTATTAAGGGGTTCACAGCTGAACATGCAGTACTTTTCCAGGCTTTTGACAAAATGTATTGGCTCACACGTTTTCATATGAGAACGATATACTATCAAGTTTACAGTCGTACTTACTGGTAAGTCGCACAGCTTGCACTACAGGAGGATCAGTCTCGAGATTCTCGCGAGAGTCTCAAGATCTGCGACGTCAGTCTCGAGAGTCTCGAGCGAGAGCGTTGTCCATCACTAGTTTTCACCGAGCCCCCGCGGATGCAAGACATTTAATGCCTTCATGTCAGTAAAAATAGTATCTAACGTTTCCATATCCTCGTTGGATAGTTTTTATTCGTATATTCAGTAGTATGTTTTCTCACGTAACACGTTCATTTTTGTTGACCCCTGCAAAAAAGTCTTAATGAGGTTTTACTGTACTTATTAACACATGTTAAACTGACATGGCATTTTGAGTTGCACTGGATATTATTTTTGAAACAAGCAATCGATTTGTTCAGCACTGATTTTTAGCAGGTTTACAGCAACACTTTTGAAAACCTTGTCCTCCGAATGATGACTGCTTTGATATCGCCTCTTTTAAAGAAATAGGTATGTGTAATACATAGTACCCAAGTTCAGTGCAGCCGAATACTGTATTTCGTGGCGTGGCAACCAGTTTTTAATAATTCCCAAAGTGGTACCAACTCGATACACTCCATTCCTGAAATCGACGACCTTTCCTACAATATTCTTAGGGTCCACAATCAACAATTACACTACTGCTAATTTCTATCAGCTGGAGCTTCTTGTTACTTACACAGACCATTTTCTTTGCCGCCCTTTTTATGCCTTTATGGGCCCGAGACCATTTGAGAGAAATAATTATTGTTTTTTACAAATTAAACACAATCCTTTACTTCTGTAAACCTCAGCTTTGAATGTGTCTAACGCTATCCATTGAAGGATCACAATTCGGCAAGACTACCTTCTTTGTAGGTAGATACCTCTCTGAGCAATAAGCGAATTGAAAGGAGCAGCAGATACCATTGAACGATAAACAAGTGGTATACAGAATATTAGTGAATTATAATATCCCAATAATTGTGATATATAGACGCTCGGTTACTTTGCTTGTAAGAACTGTATTTAAAAAATTATTCTCTTAGTAGTTTCTGTGCCTACTATTAGTATTATTATTTGATGACACTTATTAATTGTATTTACTCCATAGCGAGTTAAAGGTAATGTGAATAATGCACATATTTAATATACTTTCATTTTAAGACATTTTTGAAGATTTTTAGGTCATTTTCCAGCATTTATTAGGTCATAAAAATCTTGGCCCTGTTAATGAGAGTAGTACAAGAAATGGGTTAGAAAACAGAGAATTTTTGGCATTGTATCCTTTTGCAGCATGGTCAATATGTAGTTCAGTATCACCATTAAGAAACCCTGTAACACAACAGGATCACACCTGAAAGAAAGAAAGAAAGAAAGAAAGAAAGAAAGAAAGAAAGAAAGAAATATTGAACCCATGACCTTTGTGCCCTAAGAACATTATGCATAAATTGACAAGTAAATTAAAAGTTGGATTCTTGATAGCATGGATTTGACACGTGACGAGGGGGTGATTACCTTTGGTCCCACGCTCTGGGATACGTGACGTCAGCCGCACGTGTTAACGGCGGAAGAATCTTAAGTCAGTTTTGCAAACTATTTCAAAGTGCGTGTACATGGCGTGACCCAAGCCAAGTAAAAAAAATTTAGTGCCTATCAAAGGAGGTCAATTATCCCACAAATCGAACCCGTATAAATTTTAAATGTCCATGAACACTACCGCCAGAAATGTAGCAAGTATGTAGTCACTTTCAAAACTCTTGTAATTACAGTGTAGTTAAATCAGAAAATTTATAGAAATTTTCTTGGCGACAAAGGGAGATGCCCAAAGAGAGGGGGTAACTGCTATAAATATGAAGGGACGCCATGACGAAGTCCCCTTCTCCGGCATTTGTGATACAAAGCGGACGAAAAACTGTTGAGCTGCTCTGCGAAATCAAACAACAAAAGTAGACTGAATTCAACTGCAGATTTTAGCCATTGTGGCTGGGGTCTTGACTCCATGAGGAGATAGTTTTCTTGAGTGAAATAATTGTACCAGATAGGACGGTCAAAGTACTGAATAAATTCTAATGTGATAAAGTAATTCGTGTGCGGAAGTAATTATAGTCCATCGTGTGCGCTCAGCAAACAAATGAAGGGTATTTCTTTCTTTTATATGCTTTATTCCAGGAAACTTGAAGCAATATAATAATGATCTGTAAAGCCATGAATGTAAAAATGGCTAAATAAAATGCCAGGGTCGCAGGTGAGCCCTATGACGAACAATGGTGTGACTACATGAGGTAGGTGACTTTCCATCTTACTACCTATTATATCTTGTTTCATGATCTCTAAAAGTGTATTTGAATGGGGATATACGACGCAGTGCTCACCCCTATTAAGTTTTGTAAATGTGAGAATACGACTAAAAGAGTCATTTGTTTTATTTTCCACTTGGATAAAATTTTGAAGTCTTGCGAGTGCCGTATAATGTTGTAAAAAAGTTATTGAATAGGGTTTCAAAGTGATATCATGTCCAATGTAGATCGCCATTCCCATGTGGGTGTACTGCCTATATTTTGTGATGTCAAATTAAGATGTTCATTCGACGTAAAATTTTTCTGTCTGTAATTTTGACGTAAATAATTTAGAAATCCATGGTTACTCATTTTCAATCGAGTGGAAGCGCGCTGTCGGGTGAGAGTCTAGTGTGATGAATTTGGTCACGGAGTGAAACGTTTTTCTAGGCCCATTTTAAACTGTGTATGACTGACAATAAAAAGATCTAGTAGAATGTTTCAGTCATTTTTTTCGTAAAAATCAAGTTATTAAAAATATGATATCATGTTATGCGAAGTTATTCATGATTAATGCATTGTGCGATATTAGACGTCGAGATTTCTAGTAAGGATTTTATTCCAGTTCTTTTGTTGGTGATAGTTGTGAGTAGGGAACTGAGGTTGGTTGTCGTGTGAGTCGAAATGAGATTTGTGAATCAGGTTAGACCTGTCATTGAAGCCGGGACATGGAAGCCCGAGGAATATTTTATAATGTTGGGAATGGAAAGAAATATATAGAAATCCATGGCGGTATTAATTTGCGACGCGTATATTTATTGTGGGCATCTTGAAGCATAATCTGTGCATTTTGTTGGTTAGAATATCGTATTTGTTTAATTATGTCGGCAGAGTTTAAAAGGGAGCATTTTGAGAAGCCAGTCAAGTAGAACAAACCAGGTGTTTCATGTTACTGCCAAGCGAACTTGGGGACGAGAGGCCTCAGCGGAGAGGGTTTCACCGTAAGATAACGGGACACACGTGGAATTGAGATTGTATTCTCGGCCGGGGAGAACTTTAAAAGTTGAATTTCGTTGAAATTCATAGCTGGTAATAACCTGTGTATTGTGGAATACTGTGAATTTGTTTAATTGGGGACATAATGAACATTTGAAACCACGAACTTCGAGTATAAGGAACAGAGTAACCAAATTCAGGGTTGTCCAAAATATAGAGCGATGGTTGTGATTATGGTTTGTCTGTGAGGGGTGCGCAAAATTTGTAAATGGTATGACAAGATATGACATCGTAATTATATGGCGAGTTGTTTGGTTTGTACGTAGATTATTAGGATATCCAAGTGTTAATAATGGCTAGGATTAGATTAGATTTAAAGTGTGAGATCATGAGGCAAGATATATAACTGGACATGAAATATGTAACAATTCTTTTCCAGCCAGATAAACATCACGTGATTGAATTTACATCACAGCTGCATAGGAATTTGTGAAGAAATCAGAGTCTGCAGAGATAGAAATTGTTGTTCTTTAACATTTTGTTAAATCATTTAAATTTATTTAATTATTAAATTCAGTGAAACTGTATTTTGAAATAACTTTAATCAAGCGAATAACTTGGAGATGCATTCTGGAAATCTTAGTTTGTTTTCTGGGGAATATTTAAATGGTAAAGTAATGATTAAGGGGACATATCCGAAGGAAATTGATTTTACTGCCACAAAGTTTGTGAGCATTGCTATTGTTGTAATTATTGAACTCTGACTGATTAAGCAGTGAATGTGCTGGGGATAGTAAAGTGGAAACTTTGGTCATCAACCGATGTAACTTAATTGTGTTTAGCCTTCAGCCTAGAAACTTGGATGGTCAGGGGGTCATTAACCTCAGTGACTCAGATTAGGGCCATATGCTACTGTAGCATCATTTTCCTTGCGGTCATCATCCACAATGACTTTAAAGTAACTTAGAAGTTTAGATGTCAGTCCATGACATAGACGCAGGTCACATCGATTCAATTAAGGGTCCATGTTGTATAACCACTGTGTGGCACACACCGATTGGACGGCCTTAATTATACCCAGAGTCCAGAGTTGGTGTTACGAGGGTTGGACCATAACGAATCACTATGATGGTACATGTGGTCTCACATGGAAGCCGAATTTAAGGATTTCCTCACTTTCCTTTCTTAAATAATTAATAATTGAGACAATGGTTTCTAGTAAGAAGCCCATCAGGCAGTTACGTCAAAGTCTCACACCAGTGTTCTGACCTTTATGTAAAAATGATTGTGGTGTTCAGTGGACACAATTGACTTCTATGATACTGTTGACATATCAGAATGCTTCAAAATTTCCTGAATAAATAAAAATCTTTTAAACAGACCTTTCATTCAAGCAGATAGATTAGAATTACTGAACCCTACCTTCACCTCAGCAAGTGACGAAGGACCCGATACGACCCAAGAGACAGATCTCATGACTTTGCTGATAGATAAGAAAGGTAGGTATCCCTCAATATGGACCAAAAGGGTTCAATATATATACATAAAGGAATACCTGCAATGTTGAGGAACGTAATTTTGGATGCCAGAAGGGAAACTTCAGTTGTCTTTACACACTATGAATACCGATTGGCTCCATTTAGCTTCCCAATTTAAAAAAAAAATTACAGTCAATCAGCGTTTGCGAGTCACAGTTAATAGAAAACAAGTACGAGTTGTTGCAGACATCTCAAAAATGCTATGATCTGTACTTTGTGCATGCTTATACGTGTAATGCAAAGCTTGGCAACAATACAATAGGATTATCTGTAGACTGTGTGTCAGTAGTCAGGTGTAACTTCAGTAGTCTATAGCACCCAAAATGTTTCTATATTACTTTCCACCTTACTTGACTGATAGCAGAAATCTCTGTTACGACAGAAATTTTTCAGGTCTGCTGGATGTCATTATAACCAAATTCTGCTGTTCCCATTACCAAGAGTTTCTACCATAGATGACTGCATTAGGTTTGTTCTTTAGAAACTTAGCTTTGTAAAAAATTACCCTACTTATCCTCCACTGTTAAAACAGCATAGAACAGTGTTTCTTCCACCGCGTAAATTTCTGGAATGAGGATAGTAGAACGGCTCACAGGTCCTGTAAGTGTCTCCTGTCATCTGGAAATGCCATCCTTTCAAGAAGTGTAACTTATGTAAATGAAAAATACTCATCAATCCAAAATATGTGGACCAAATTCAAAAAATACTTCTTATCGTTCATTCTAATTTGCAACGATCTAATTATCGCAGTAAGAAAATTGTCTTCAAATAACTAAACATGAACAAGCCATTAACTCATTCCTTGTTTAACAGAAATCAATTGAGCCAGATATTCTTACATATTTGTGTATTTGACTCCCTTTTATGTTTTGATCGATGTTAATACAATTTATCCTATAACATCCTCGCTGTTGTGTAACTCCCATTGACAGGTTAGTGCCACCTACCTAAGATGAGCGTCAGAGCACATCTTCAACTTACAACAGACGGTGTAGTGTTATTGTTAAAAAGGCTTTTGCACATTATATAAACAATCATGATACCAGAACTCATATGGCAAGTGTAGAATACTGTTTGGACAACTTAACTGCTACTCCGCCATATACAAACCAAATAATATATAGCCTAGTTCACAACTAACATCCTAGCTGTTGTGTACGTGTCACTGACAGGCGAGTGCCACCTACCTAAGACGAGCGACAGAGCACATCTTCAACTAACAACAGACAGTGCAGTGTTACTGTTAAAGAGGCTTTCACACATTGTAAAAACAATCATGACTATAAACACCAGAACTCATATGACAAGTGAAGAATACTGTTTGGCCCACTTAATAGCTACTCTGCCATATACTAATCAGTTAATACATTGCCTAGTTCACAACTAACATCCTAGCTCTTGTGTACGTATCATTGACGGGCTAGTGCCACCTACCTAAGGTGAGCGACAAAGCACATTTTCAACTAACAACAGACAGTGTAGTGTTAATGTTAACCCCTTCATTGGCAGGTTCTGGCAGACCTCCTGTACCAGAAAGGTGAGGTTTTATTGGAGGAAATTATATATTTTAGGAAGCAAGGAATGAGTATCAATTATTAAGGGAACACATTCATATATTATTCAAGGTTAATAAAATTTAACCTTACACTCTATTTACACTTCTTTATCCAGTAAGCCTGTGACATGGTTTCATAAAATATTGGTGCATAGAGAATACTGTCCTGTGACCAATACATTCTTATTTCAGGCTTTTGTATTACTCCCACCAACAACACTAATGCAATTAACTGCCGAATTTCATAAGAGTTTGTTTCTTTTCAAACCTCTGCCCTTGTATGCAGAGATTTATTTGCAAGTTTTTCAATGCACTTTTAGCATAATAAACTTGTTTTGGTCACTACTAAATTTACAACTTAATCTGTTAGAAACAGTTCAAAACAGTCAATAGCACTCGCCTCTGGTAACACCAGGATTTCCCGTAAATAGAATTATATTAGTGTGCACACTATCCCCAGGGTTACACTTTTTCCACACAAATGTATGTTGAACATCTGCTACCATCACTGTAGCTCCTGACAAAATATCTTCTTCACTTTCACTAGAAATACTAAGAAAGTCATCATCCAAAGAATCAATATAAATCACTATCACTATTATCAGAAATACTAATGTCACTTAGAGATCCATCTTCGATGTAGTTCCTTATTTTATTTTCATACACAGTTCGCAGCCCGGCGGTTCCATTGGGGACCACCACCTTCCAATGGTGGGTCTGCTGGGTCCGGTCGACAGTGTCTTCGTTCCTGGTGATGGTGATCCATGTAGGTGAACTAACTATCGGGCTATGCAAGGAGTAACGTAACCACGATACCACATGTTAGTTAAAAGAATGGTTTATTCAACATCCCAACATCTCTGTACACATTCAGTCTTCTAGTACACAGCTTACTACGTCGATACTTAAGTATCGTTTGTCCATTATTGGAATATGCAAAGAGTGTTTGGGATCCTCACCAAGAATACCTAATAAAAGAAATTGATAGTGTGCAGAGGAAAGCAGCAAGATTTGTAACAGGTGATTTCGGGAGAAAGAGTAGTGTATCAAAAATGTTAAAGGAACTTGGGTGGGAAACTTTAAGTAAGAGAAGGGAGAAAACTAGACTTATAGGATTATATAGAGCCTATACAAGAGAAGAAGCAAGGGGAGAGATATCCGTGAGAGGCTTCAATTGGAAAATAATTATATCGGCAGGACAGACCATAAATATAAAATTAGAAGGAATTTTAGCAGAAGCGATTGGGGTAAATTTTCATTCATTGGGAAGGGTGTGAAGGAGTGGAACTGTTTACCAAAGGTAGTGTTTGATCCTTTTCCAAAATCTGTACAGATATTCAAGAAGAGAATAAACAGCAACAGAGAAAATAAATGAAGTGTTAGAGGGCATTCGACCAGTGCAGATTGTAAATAAAAAAATGTGTGTGAATAAATTAATTCCATCCCCTTGTCTAAGGAGTTTGGACAGCCAAAGTAGGGGACTGCCTGTAGGGGTGAAGTACAGTGGGGAATTAGAGGGCCCTGGGACTGCTACGGTAGCTGTGAAGGCCCTTCAGGAACTCTGAAAAGTGGTGGCAAAAGGGGCTCTGGTTAAGACGCAGCAGGTCGTTATGCTACTTAGGTTCCAGAATGGGTTAAAAAAAAAAAAAAGTAAATAAATGCAATGTAAAGTTTAATCTTATACAAATTGTATAGCATCATTTGAAGTAATTCCACATACTGTATATCAGTTGACTATATTTGTAAATTATAAGTAGAATTTTGTAAACAATATAATATTGTATTATAGGAAAATTTTCTTCTCTTGTTTTTTTTTTTTTTTTTTTTTTTTGCTAGTTGCTTTACGACACAGATAGGTCTTATGGCGACGAAGGGATAGGAAAGGCCTAGGAGTTGGAAGGAAGCGGCCGTGGCCTTAATTAAGGTACAGCCCCAGCATTTGCCTGGTGTGAAAATGGGAAACCACGGAAAACCATCTTCAGGGCTGCCGATAGTGGGATTCGAACCTACTATCTCCCGGATGCAAGCTCACAGCCGTGCGCCTCTACACGCACGGCCAACTCGCCCGGTCTTCTCTTGTTAATTTAATATTTAGTGCTTGACAATAATGTATTTTAGTGTACCATTTGCCACTGAGGTAGACACCTTATTTGCAAATAAAAAGATTTTGATTTGATTTTGAACTCATGTCCAAGTACCATCCAACTGTTCACATATCCAACTGTATACACATTCAACAACTGTACATCTACTACTGGATCTCTACTACCGCAACTGGTGAGTAAATGCCTCCACCAAAGAGTATACAATATGAGGGAAAATTGACCCTCAAAATCCCCCCCCCCCCCCCTCAATGTTAAACTCATATTTACATTTTTACATAACCTTAATATCTCAATATCTTAACAGTTTACCAAACCAAGACCTTTGATACAATTGTCAAGAATTACATAGTTTACGGGCTTAGTTAACATATCGGCTAGTTGCTTGTCTGTTTCAATATATTCTATATGTACATGTATCTTTTCAACTTGATGTTTTACAAAGTTATACTTAATGTCTATGTGTTTCATTCGCCTCTGATCTGGATTATTTACAACCTTTATTGTACTCAGATTGTCTTCAAATATTGTTATACACCCTGTATCAATATTTAAGTCTACCAACACTTTTTTCAAGAACATTGCCTTTTTGGTAGCTTGACACAATGAGATTAATTCTGCTTCTGCAGTGCTTAATGCCACAACACTTTGCTTCTTACATTTCCATACTTCCGTGTTATTAAACACCTTAAATACACATCCTGAAGTTGACTTACGATCAAAGTCTCCAGCAAAGTCTGCATCTGCATAACCAGTGGGGAATCTTCTACCTGGCACACTAGCAAAGTCAACAGTAACTTAGAAGACAAAATACTGTGTAGTCGACATACTTTGTCCTTGTGGCAGCCTCCGCATGGGGGAAGTTGTAATAATAATAATAATAATAATAATAATAATAATAATAATAATAATAATAATAATAATAATAATAATAATAATAATAATAACATCACAGTTGTTTGATTTACAATACTTCAGTGTTATGTTCAAAGTTTGGTTACATATCTAATTACTCTTTTTAGAGCTAACCATAGCTCACTTTTTAGAGCTAACCATAGCTCATGAGATCGCTTGTTTTGAAATCTACTAAGATAGGACATTGCAAAAGCTACCTCAGGTCTTAAACCATTTGTTGCATACATCACTGAACCAATACATGATCTACATAATTTTTCCTTACCAGGAGTATTTACACAATCTTCACTGATTCTGAAATTATTGTCCATAGGTGTTCTTACTGATCTACACTTAAACATATCAAAACTGTGCAAGACACTCGTCAAATAGCTTGTTTGATCAATGTACAGACAGTTGTTAACTTTGTTCAATGAACATACCTAGGTATTTAAGTTTATTGGATCCTAAATCCTTCATCTTAAAGTTCAGGCTTAAGAAGTTTTTCAGTTTGTTAATTTCTGCCAAATCATTACAAAAAATTAACAAATCGTCCACATAAACCAACACATACAATTTATTTTTGATGTATAAACAATAATCATTCTCTGACCTATAAAACCCATACTCTTCCTTTTTCTCCCTAATATTTCCATACCAATATTTTGTTGATTTACAGACTCCACATAGTGACCTTTTTCAATTTGAGTACAGAACCAGACTGAACTTCCACACCTGGTGAGGGTTTCAAAAAGGCATTTTTTTAAAAATCTCTCCATACAAGAAGCACTTTTTACATCCATCTGATGAATTTCCAAATTATTTTGAACAGACACTGATAACAATATTCTCAAGTTTTTAATTTTGCAACAGGTGAATAAGTATCCTCATTATGTTACTCTGTAATAAACCATGTGCAACTAATCTTGCTTTGTACACTATGGAATTGCCTACTTCTTTCTTAGCAAATACAGACTTAGTATCTATGACAATTTCATCACTTGGTTTCTTTACTTCTACCCATGTATCATTTTCTTCAAATGAATGTAGCTCTTCCTCAAGACCCTTTCCCATTGTAATCTATCGCTACAAAACTTAACATCACTGTAACTTGATGGGACATTGACGAAAGTGCAATAACAGGTATAACTTGAAAGCAATATTCTCCCACCCATGGGTAATTAATGTAGATATTGAGCTCTAATATTATTATTCTTGTTATATATATATATATATATAATTCGCTGGGGTCATCAAGGACCAGGTTAAGTCTTTTTGCATTTGACACTGAACTTGGCCTTCTCTAGAGCCCAAATTTCCCTCATTCTTTGTGAGTGGGCCTGCTTACGCTCCTCTGTCCAAGGGGCACCGTGTCTTCTCTTCGGTTGCTCATCTCGGTTTAGCCCGTTCGTCAATATTTTCTTGCGGAAGAGATCTCTGTTAAGGGCGTCCTCAGCTGAGATATGTAGCATTTGCAGGTCTTCTTTGGTATTTCTAAACCAGGGAATTGTGGTTTTGGGGTTTGAATCAAAAAAGTGAAAAATTTCCTTAGTTAACTTTCTTCCGTCCATTCTTTTCAGATGCCCGTAAAATCGTGCCCGTCTTTTTCTGACTGTGTCGGTAATTTTCTCTATTTTGCTGTAGACTTCCTTGTTGGATCTCTTTTGATGGATTCCATTTCTGCACTTTGATCCCAAGATTCTTCTCACAATTTTGCGTTCTCTTTTCTCCAGTTCTTCAAGGAGTCCTTTGTTGGCATTTAGAGACAGGGTTTCGGCTGCATATAGAACCACTGGCTTCAGAACTGTTTCATAGTGACGTATCTTGGTGTTTTGGGAAAGGCATTTTTTTTTGTAGATTGTGCAGGATGTTTGGTAGGCTATTTCCAGTTTGCGTACTCGCTCCTGAAGTGCTTCTTTGCCCAGTTCATTTTTCATGATGATCTCACCCAGGTATTTGAATTTGTCTACTCGGGTGATGTCTCCGTATTTTGTATGGAGTTTTGGTGGAGCCTCTTTGATGTTCATCATTACTTCTGTTTTCTCAAACGATATCTGAAAACCAGTTTGTTCATCAATTTCCTTTAAAATTTCAACTTGAGCTCTAGCGGTTTCTATGTCGTTTGAGAGAACAGCAATATCATCGGCAAATGCTAAGCAGTCTGTTGCGATCCCCTTGGATTTGGTTCCTATTCTCAATGGACTGTAGTTGATTTCCTGTAATCTCACCCGCCAGGTTCTGATGATCTTTTCAAGAACACAGTTGAAGAGTATCGGGGATAGCCCATCACCCTGTCGCACTCCTGTTTTGATGTCAAAGGAATGTGAGAGACATTCGTGGAACTTCACCATGGATTTTGTATCGGTCAGGGTGGCTCTAATTAATGCCAGCAGTTTCAAATCAACTCCAAATTCATTTAAGATGTTTAGCAGGACTTCCCGGTCAATGGAGTAGTACGCTTTCTTAAAGTCCACAAAGACAGACACATACTGCTTGGACCTTAGCGTACAATATCTGATGATCGCTTTGAGATTTTGGATCTGTTCAGCTGTTGAGCGACCTTTTCTGAACCCTCCTTGGTATTCACCTATTTGATGTTCGACTTGTGCTTCCAAACGCTCCAGGATAGCAAGTGATAGAATTTTGTAAGTCACGGGTAGCAAAGATATTCCTCTGTAGTTGTTGATGTTCTTCATGCTGCCTTTTTTGTGTAATGGATGGATCAAAGCTATTTTCCAATCTTTGGGTAGGGTCTCCTTGTTCCAAATTTCTTCTATTTGCTTTTGCAAGATATCAAGCGATTCCTCTGGGGCATATTTCCATAGTTCTGCTACTACTGAGTCTTCCCCCGGAGCTTTGTTATTTTTGAGACGGGCAATGTGGCGCTTGATTTCATCTCTGTAGGGTGGTCTGGAATCTGGGTACCTGAGTAAGGGTTCCTTGGTCTCAATGGCGCTTTGCGGTTTAGAGCAATTAAGTAAATTCTTGAAGTAATCTGCCAGAATGCTGCAATTTTCTTCATTTGACGCCGCCAGTGTGCCGTCCTTTCGCTCAAAGCATAGAGATGGTGGTTTATAGCCAGTGAGTTTGCGTTTGAAGCCTCTGTAGTACTCTCTGCTTTCATTTTTCCTAAAGTTTTGTTCTATCTTTTCAATGAGAGATTTTTCGTATTTACGTTTCTCAGTTCTGAACACCCTAGCTGCTTGGGCACGTTGGGTTTTGTAGGTTTCCAAATCATTTTCTGATTTCATAGAGTAGTACTGTTTCCACGCATTGAGTCTTTCTTGGAGGACTGATTCGAAGGTACTATTCCACCAGGCATGCTTTTTGCTTCTCTTGATTTCTGCAACGTCTTTGGCGGCCTCAACAAGGAGACTTTTGGCGTTGTTAAAGTCACAGTCATTTGGTCTAGCCTTCTCCTGGAACTCCTTAACCCTTTGCCGAAGTTTATCATTGTCGAAGCGTATAATCTGTTTGGTTGTCTTCCTTGTGTTTGCGGGAATTGGTTTGAATTTGATAAGAGACATATAATGATCTGAGGCCACATTGATGCCTTTCTTTACCTTGACATGCATAATCTCAGGGCTGTTTCTCCTGGAGATTGCAACATGATCAATTTGGAACTCTCCGAGAGCTTGGACGGGAGAACGCCAAGTCATTTGCTTTCTGGGTAGATGGCGAAAGTGGGTCGACATGACCTGCAGGTTGTGATTTTCGCAAATGGACACCAGTCTTTTGCCGTTGGGATTGGTTCTTTTGTGAGCAGGGTAATTTCCTATAACTTTCTTGTACTTCTGTTCACGACCTAGTTGGGCATTGAAGTCACCCAAAAGAAGCTTGACATGGTGTTTGGGGATTTTGTTTAATTTTTCATCCAGTAGGTCTCAGAAATTATTAACTTCGTCTGGATCAGACTTGTTCTTATCGTTTGTAGGAGCATGTGCGTTAACTAGGGCTTAGGTTTTGCTCGCGCATTTAATTGTGAGTATAGACAATCTGTCATTCACAGGTTCAAAATTTGCAACCGATTTAAGGATCTTGGTTCTAACAGCAAACGCGGTTCCAAGCATAACAGCTCCATTGAGGATTCCTCTTTGTGCTTTGCTCTTGAAAAATCGGTAGCCTTCGGATTCAAAAATCTCTTCATCTGGGTACCTTGTTTCCTGTAGGGCCATTATGGATATCTGATTTTTGTGAAGAGCTTTGGTGAGGGTTTTCAGCTTGCCAGTTTGTGTAAGTGAATTTATGTTGAAAGTTGCTAGAAAGGTTTTAGATTTGGGCCTGAGTTTTTGACTCTTCGGGGTACACGAGACGCTCCGACTCGTCTCTTGCATGATGTCGAGTCTCCCCCAGAATCCGAACGAGACTCGTGCGCCGTGGTGTTCACGACGAGGGATTTATCCGAAGATTTACCCCCTGGGGTATGTGTCTTGAAATGTTGTGCCATCATGCTTTTTGACTTGACTTTGCTTTGGACGGGTACCCATCCTTTTACAACTCGGGTTGTTAGCCCTAGAGGTTGCCTCAAGATGTTTTCTGAATCCTGGTCATATACCAGTCTTCGCCGTAACCCTGGCAAGGGACCAGTTTTTTTTTTTCACAGTGGTATTTTATTTCCCTATTATCCTCTGACTCTGCTGGTGGCAGAGCCAGCGAGCTTCCCCAATTCCAATGGGACGCGCCTGATGGAGGTAACCGGTAAATCCCCACACGGGCTATTCTTGTTATTATTATTATTATTATTATTATTATTATTATTATTATTATTATTATTATTATTATTATTATTATTATTACTACTACTAGTATGTATATCTATGAAGTATACATTCATTTAGTATTAGTGTTCTTACTATTTACATAGCTGAATGATCGTATTATGTGTGAGGTTATGTCATGGAACATATGCTGTACATGGGCATTGATATCAGTTCAGTTAATGTAAATACCTGTAAATTAATATTATAATTTATTCTTACCTGTACATATAAATTGTAATCCATAATTGTGACACACACTGTAACTTCCAGAATGGTATAGGCATGAGAACAGTGGAGAATATTCTGTACATTGTATTCTGTGTATTCATGCACTCTATTGTAGAATTTTCATGAAGATATTTTTTGTAATGTAGCAGACTAGAAGTCTGGCCAGAAACATATATAAGGGGACGATCTTGACGGTAAAAGTTAGTTATGGTTTGGACAGTTGTAGGAAGAGAGTTATTGTTTAGTAGAACGTGGCTGACATGCTGAGCCAGGCAGTCTCCATGTTGAATTGATCGGTAGTCATCTGTTTTATCTGTGTTTCAAAGTGTAACCTCTGTGGTATTCGGGGTCAGTTGTCAACTATTTACAGATGGCAGTTTTGTTGACATCCTACAAGTGAAGTGTTTTTGTTTTGTGATACTGTGATTAAGATTACGTGTGTATTAATTTGTGAATATGTAAACAAAAGTATTGTACCAACTGACAGCATTTCGTGTACATCTGTGTGGCTATGTTAACTGGTGACCGTGGACAGGAATCTATTGGACTCGAAAACAAAGAACCAGAGGACCGTGGTGATGCTCAAATAGTTTTCATTCAGGCCCAGACTAAGGACATCGGGGCCCAGATGGGAAAACTCGAGGAGAAATCGGGGCCCAGTTCAAGACCGGACTGACGTCGGAAGAGGGAGCCGAATGCCTGATCACTGGACAGGAGATGGAAGTATGATGGAGCCCACAGTCATGTTTGACCTGCGAAGAAGCTGTAGGAGAGTTCGGCGGGCGCGGCGATGTCCACCAGCCGGGAGCTGACTGCCGAGTCTGGCTGCGGGAGGGGGCGCAGCATGTTGATAGAGCGCTGCGGGTGTTCGACGCTGAGACCGAACAACCAGACGACACGACCGTGAATGGGCCGTACCAGCATGAAACCAAGAGCAAGGCGCTCGACAGCCGCAGTAAGCTCCACGGCACTGTGAATTATCCAGGGAGGATGATCAGGGTGGAGCAGAACCATGGGGAGGCTCAGATGATGTCCTAGAAAATGGAGGCAGTGATGGCAACGACACAGCCAGTGGGACCCCCTCTACGAGACGAAGAACCAATGTGGTCCGAACCGACAACCACCAAACGAGGGTGCCACCTGACAGAACACTAGGGTATGAATGAGGGGAAAGCCAACGGAGTTTCGAATGCCACGCGAGGACCTGCGGATCAACATCACCAGGAATGAAGACAACGTCGACAGGACCCAGCGGACCCACCATGGGAAGGTCGTGGTCCCCAATGGAACTACCAGGCTGCAAACTGTGGACTTTAACAGCGCCAACAGGAGGGCTGTGTGAGTGAGATAGCCTGTATGTGGTTAAATAGTGAGGACAAAGGTGATGTTGAAGAGATGCAGATCTTCCTACCAGGCCAACAAGTACTGCGAAGTAATCGCCAGTCAGTAATAAGATTGGAGGGTTTCATGCAGGTCACGCACCTAAGTGGGTTGGTCCCAACGAGGTAGATAAACAGCTGGGTTATTTATTTATATCGTATCAGAAGCATACATAAGCTGAATTTTAAAGATAAGGAAAAACATAAAACATAATATAAATACTCCAATGGCGAAGAGCCACATTAAACTACGTGAGCCCAAAACCTTGCAACATCAAGTGCATTGGGCTTCGCTTTAACCAGGTCTTCTGTTGTGCAGCTGAATGGGCATGAACTGCATTGCAGCAAATGGGCTGTGGTCTGCTCTTCTCCACATACACACAAGGTACTGTCCACTTCAAAACTCCATTTCTTCTGGTTTACCCTGCACCGCGTAACACCAGAGCGCAGTCTGTTCAGTGCTCTCCAATTCACCCAATCTGTGACATGGCCAGGAGGGAGTTCCTCTTTTGGGGTCATCCATTGACTGATCCTCGTATGTTGACTCCTGACGCACCATTCTTGAATTCTTGCTTGCTGCGCTGTTCCTGCAAGTGTTTTGGTTACTCTCAAGAAGCTTTTCCTAGACTTAAGCCGCTGGTGTGGTGGCTCATATCCAAACAAAGGGTGGGCTTCTGATGTCAACACCTTTCTCTTTTCTTTCTTGGCTGCCACTTCACGGCGAATATCGGGAGGAGTTGGGTCATGGGGTCTTACTGAAGACCAACCCTCCTGTCAAGGTCCACGCATTGGAGTAGCAGCGAGTCACCCAACCGCTGTGCATACAGAATAAGCCTGAGGAGAGGCAACTCTGACCCCTGACACGGCACATGCTGGTCAAGAGGAGGAGGAGAGCACAGCCAGCGACATCGAGGAATTAAGAAGATACAACCTACATCCAAGGCAGCGTCGACGAGTGTGACCAAGTATGGAAATTGTCTCAAGTTATAGGGGGATATTGATGCAAGTGAGATAACAGGTATACCGTATTTCACGGCATAATCGTCGCCACCGCGTAATCGTCGCATCCTTTATTTTCAATACAAAAATCGGACTTTAAACCTTTAATTACATAATCGTCGCACGTCCAAATTTTGTTCACTAATCTGGTTAAAAGGTAAATGGAACTGCAACGTAAGTTGCACATGAATGCGCAGTTTAAATACGTGTATGGTTTACGGGCAATTTGGCAACACAGTCACGTTTGCGACATGTTGCACAACGTATAAATAAATAATACCAGTATATGTACGACGCATGGCTTACCGGTAGACTATCGGCAGTTTGACAACGTGGTCGCGAGACAGTGTACTATTTATTCACCACCTACATATGAGTTCCCATTTGAAATACGTAAGGCTGTAAGTTATCGCTTATCGGCAACGTCGCCAGGAAATACTGGCTAGGTAGGTTGAATGGACCTCGAACCAGCCCTCAGATACAGGTAAAATTCCCTGACCCGGCCGTGAATTGAACCCGAGGCCTCCGTGTAAGAGGCAAGCACGCTACCCCTACACCATGGGGCCGGCTCCTGTGTTATTGCGCACGAAGTGAAATCCAAGACGATAACGCAGATTTCCACGGAATTATTCAGCCGAATTATTTACGATGTCTCAGTTGTCATCGCTAGACTCTTATCTTACCTACTACTACGTCATACGTGTCCGGGCATGGGATGAAAACTTTTATCCAAGCAGTCAAGATAATTATTAGCCAATGCTATTAAAGTTTTATTTTATAAACTCGTCAGTCTTGTAATGTAAAATCATCAATAACTGGGAAGAAATATTAACCTAATTACCGTATGTTTAAAAGAAATTGAAAAAAATTAATGTTTGTTACTGACGTTTCGGAATACAGTCAACTATACAGTAGATCTACACCGCGCTAGCTAGAGCTCCGGTTTGCAAGCTTTGCGCAAGCGCAGTAGTGTGTCGCAACCAATGAGCTAAACTGATAAATTGTTGCATGCTTCCTTGCTGCCTAACAGTATTGGCTGCTCTGGAATGGACAGATCACAGATGCATTTATTTGTTTCAGATTTACGTGCTTACTGTAGACATGTGTGCGTGAGAATTCAAGTTTTTAATTTGTGTTTTGGGTGTTTGCAGAAATAATTTGTTTTAATAGTGAACAATTACGGAAAGTCATTTATATCGCAAAACATTAACGTGTGAAGCATTTATAAGCGATTATGGGTAAATATAGAAACTATTCTGCGGGCTTCAAGCTAAGCGTAATTGCCTTCGCTGAACAGCACGGGAACAGAGCTGCAGAAAGAAAATTTTCTGTGAGTGAAAAGTTGGTGCGTGACTGGCGGAAAGTAAAAAACAAGCTAAAAAGCACAAACCCTTCTAGACGCGCGTTTAGAGGTCCTAAAACAGGGAAGTTTCCTATAATTGACGAAGAAGTGTTTAGGTACGTCAGTGAAATACGTAACAATGGCTGCAGTGTATCATATGAAATGTTACAAATTAAGGGACAGGAGGTAGCGCGCAAACACAACATACCGGTAACTCAGTTTAAGGCGACTCGTGGGTGGATTAAGGGGTTCATGCGACGACACAATCTGTCAGTGCGAAGGAGAACAACACTAAGCCAAAAGTTGCCTGCTGATTACACGGACAAGATTGTAAATTTTCACCGATTTGTCATACGTTTGCGCAAGGAAACTTCGTACTTGCTTTCTCAAATCGGTAATGCCGATCAGACTCCAATCTTTTTTGATATGCCTCGCAACAGCACTATTGCGCTAAAAGGATCACGGAGTGTATTAATGAAAACCAGCGGTAGTGAGAAGTTGCGATGCACGGCAATGCTAGCCATTACAGCTGACGGGAGAAAGTTGCCGCCTTACATCATTTTCAAGAGGAAAACGATGCCTAAGAATATACAGTTTCCCCGTGGAATTCATGTACGAGTGCAACCAAAGGGTTGGATGGACGTAGAACTCATGCTGGACTGGGTTAAAACTGTGTGGAATAGAAGACCTGGTGCACTACTAAAACAACCAGCTCTGCTTGTTTTAGATAGTTTCCGAGGTCATCTCGTGAACGAAGTGAAGCAAATTCTCACTACAAATAAGACACGACAGATAGTCATTCCTGGTGGCCTAACATCTGCTTTGCAGCCACTAGACGTATGTGTTAATAAACCCTTTAAAGACCACTTACGTCGATTTTACAACGAGTGGATGATGAGCGGCGATCAGCAATTGACGCCCGCCGGAAATATCAGGCGTCCACCCTTGGACTTGTTATGCTCGTGGGTGAAGAAGAGTTGGGATCTTATACCACCTGAACTAGTCTCCAAGAGCTTCAAAAGGACTGGGATTTCGAATGCACTAGACGGTTCCGAAGATGACGCAGTGTGGCAGGGAGACGAAGAATCTGATACTGGTATTAACAGAGGCGAGGACGGCGCATCAGATAGTGAAACCTGCGATAGCGACACCGAAGATTTGGAATAAATTGCGTACCGGTAAGTCCGCATTTCACAACAAAGCGATAATTTTTTGCAAGTGTAATATTTTAACTTTAATACTCAAATTAATGACAAATTAACTTAATACGTTCATTTTTATTTTCAGGTTGGAAAATCGTTCACCGAATTGTTGCGAAAAATTATGAATTTTGTTTTAGACTATTGTAATTATTTTGATGTATAAACGCGAGTATTACGTGCATCTTAAATTTCTATCAAATACAATTTAGTTATAAATACATTTTTTGAGTAATACAAATACTGGTATTAAATATTCATCGTATAATGGTCGCACCCTACAATTTTTTTCGAAAATTTTGGTATAAAAAGTGCGACGATTATGCCGTGAAATACGGTAACTTGAAAACAATGTTGTCGCACACATGGGTAACTAATGTAGATACCACCAGATAAGGCAAGACTTTCCTTGTGGAAATCTAACCAGTAAGAATGGATGGAGCCGCGTGAACATCTTCTGGCTGGTTACAATGAAGACTGGAGTGTTTGGAGGTCCCTCAACCGATTAAGAACGGGTGTCAGCAGGGTTAAGTCCTCACTTAAGTTATGGGGCTTCACATCAGAGGACAGCAAGTGCGACTGCGGTGAAGAACAAACAGTAATCCACATGTATAAATGTCCTCTCTGTCCATTTTCATGTTCAGAGCAAGATTTAAAGCTTGCTGAAGACAATGCCACAGGTGTGGCTCAGTTTTGGAAAAACACCATCTAGATGTATAGTAAATTTGGCCAATTTTTCCTTTGTTTGTCCATTTTTTGTAAGTTTTGTAAATAGTCTATTATCACTTTATTTTAACTGTATGATTAAGTATGCTTCTGACACGAGTAAATAAGTAAGTAAATAAATAATAATAATAATTATTATTATTATTTGTATGTATAGCTATGAAGTGTACATCCATTTAGTATTAGTGTCCTTACTATTTATGTAGTTGAACGATCGTATTATGTGTGAGGTTATGTCATGGAACAAATATTGTACATAGACATTGATATCAGTTCTGTTAATGTAAATACCTGTAAATTAATATTATAATTTATTCTCACATGTATATATAAATTGTAATCCATATTTCTGAGACACCCTGTAACTTCCAGAATGGTATAGGCATGAGAACAGTGGAGAATATTCTGTACATTGTATTCTGTGTATTCATGCACTCTACTGTAGAATTTTCATGAAGATATTTTTTGTAATGTAGCAGACTAGAAGTCTGGCCAGACACATATATGTAAGGGGACAATCTTGATGGTAAAAGATAGTTGTGGTTTGGACAGTTGTTGGAAGAGAGTTATTGTTTAGTAGCACATGGCTGACATGCTGGGCCAGGCAGTTTCCATGTTGAAT
This sequence comes from Anabrus simplex, assembly GCF_040414725.1. Lineage (NCBI taxonomy): Eukaryota > Metazoa > Arthropoda > Insecta > Orthoptera > Tettigoniidae > Anabrus > Anabrus simplex. Next base: position 1,806,431,728 of record NC_090265.1, read on the forward strand.
TGATCGGTACTCATCTGTCTTATCTGTGTTTCAAAGTGTAACCTCTGTAGTATTCATTGTCAGTTGTCATCTGTTTAAAGATGGCGGCTTTGTTGATATCCTACAAGTGAAATGGATTTGTTTTGTGATACGGTGATTAAGGTTATGTGTGTATAAAATTGTTAATATGTAAATAAAAGTATTGTACCAACTGGCAGCATCTTGTGTGCGTCTATGTGGCTACGTTAACATCAACCTCTGAGTGAACAAATAATGCAAAAAGCATCTCTTCTTCTGCTTCTTCAACCACCTTATCCACATCTATGACATCATCATGCCACACTGGTTTTCCCCTAATTCTTTTCCCTTGTACAATTTGATCTGAATTCCCTGCATTATCTTCAACTTGACTTTAACTGATCGAACATTTTGAGGTTGAGACTGGACTGATACAGTTACTACATTCTTGTTCCCTAATTTATGTTCATCAAAAAACACATTGCAACCTAGAACAATCTTTCTCTTTTTAGCATCCCACAATCTCCAACTTCCTGCTGGAGCATAGCCTACCATAACTAGCTTTTCACTGTTTGGGTCTAGTTTTCTTCTGAACTATCTAGGCACATGCTTAAAAGCAATACTACCAAAAACTAAGGGTTTTCTACCTTCCCACAGTTTGCTAGGAGTTTTGTTACAAGAAACAGTTGGACTTCTAGACACATGATTCTGTATAGGCTTTTGGGCTATAAGTCTATAAGTACGGGCCATGAAAGCATTAGTTGGATTTCTATTTGTTAAATAAGTTGAAAAATAAATAGCTTCTCCCCACATTTCTTTGGGTAAATCAGATTCAATCAATAAAGTTCTAGCCTATTCCATTAAGGTTCTATTCATTCTTTCTGACACTGGATTCATTTCTGGATTGTATGGAGCAGTATATTCTAGCTTTATACCCTTACTTCTGCAAAAACATTTCATATTATTAATAATATATTCACCACCATTGTCTGCTCTAAGTTTTATATTTTTCTTTTAGAGAAATGATATGTTGCATTATAATATTCAACAAATTTGTCATATACTTAACTGCTTATTTCTCAATAGATATACTGCAGTAAAATGTGTGAAGTCATCAGTAAATGTTACAAAGTATTCATATCCATCCCATGTTAAAGGTTTAATTGGACCACACACACCAGTATGAACAAGCTCTCAGGGCTTACTAGACTTTTCTCTTTTACCACCAAATGGTTGTCTAGTCATCTTTTCAAAAATGCAATTTTCACAACCATAATTTTCAAATCTAACATCTTGTATGTTACTTAATCCATTAACTAACTCTTTCCTTGCTAAAGTACTTATACCTTTGTAATTCAAGTAACCTTACCTTCTGTGCCATAACTCTAATTCTTTGTTGGGTTTACAATTCTTCAAAGAATTACAATAGCTAGCATTAGATTTTTCAACTTTCATCTTAACAGTGTACAGCGAACCATCTTTCTGCCCTGAAAGTATTAATCTATTATTCAAGAATGCTTTGACACTACTCCTATGAAATATCACCTTGCAGCCAACCTGCTCCAACTTTGACACTGACAATAGATTTTTTCTGAGTTCTGGTACATAATATACATTTTTAATAGTACAAGAAACAATTGTCCCATTTTCATACATTTCATACATACATACCAACAAATGGCAAATAAGTTAATATGGGAAGGACAGCTGATTCAGAAAGTGACGGAACCAACCAGAGGGAAAAATATCCTGGATGTAGTGCTGATAAACAAGATCACTCTCAGTATTACCTTGCTTATTTTTCTCTACATTACACACAATGTTATCAGAGTTACATGAATTTAAATTTTTCCCTGACTCACTTTCACTTTGAACTTAATTTTCATCTTCTGCATAAAATGACACTTTGCCATCTTCTTCAGTGTTGAAATTATTTCCCCTCCTGTCCATTTTCCATGAAGTATTTCCATGGTTTGTGAAAACTGGAGTACGAGACTATACTCGACCATGTCCTCTTGACCTTGAAGATCCTCTTCCTCTGTCTGGAGTGAACTTTCCTCTTCCTCTGTAGAAGCTTCTAGATGAAGAATTGGAATGTTCTTTACACTGATATTGTTTATGACCTGGTTTTCTACATCGAAAGCACAAAAAAACGTGATCACTCCTGGTAACAGAATTTTGAAGTTTCTTTTGTTTTTCTTCTTCTCCTAACAGATGATTTTTCACAAAATCTAATGTTAAGACTGGTTGAGTTTCTAGAGCTGTCACCACTGAATCATAACTACGAGGCATTGAAACTAACAAACTGTCGCCAGTGGTGAGTTGATAGAATCGGTGCAATCATTTAATTCTGGATTTGTCATGAAACAGTCATTGAAAGAAAATAAGGAACTGAGATTTTTGAAGAAGTCAATTGAATATTTTTTTTTTTGTTGCTGTAAATTTATGTACAATTTTGTGTGTTTTATTTCTGGTGAAAATTTGTGTATTTAAAGAAATTTCAGGACTTATAGGAAAGACTGAATTTTTGATATTTAGTAATCTTTATGAGTGTTGGAAGACATTGATGTTGGAGATCTCCAGTAGTATGTTTGTTGTAACACATTTTTTGTATCACCCTGTAGTTGCCACGTGGAGGCTTCGATCACAAAGTCGCGGAGTTTCGCAATAAAAACCTCTAGAATAAATTTCCCACATTACCATATATGGTGCTGTAATGCCATTGGAGAAAATAATATTAATTTGTATTGGTGAAACTTCGGGTCGAATCATAGGTAGCTTCCCTGACTGGCTGTTTGAGTATTTCCCAATTTCCGGCCTTTTGGCTCCTCAGCAGGAGCAAGGCTCTGTTCAGCGTCTTTGGTATTCATACGTCTTAACGATTGGACACACCTTGTTAGGTGGTCCGCTCACCGGCTCCAACCATCCCGGGGTAAGCATGTTTTCTTTTCTCAAGTGTTAAATTAAAATGTAAATTCATTTGTTCGGAGTTTACCTTAGACCCTGGTTTTCACCTTTTTGATTTTGTAATGCCTTAATTCGTCAGTTAGGCATATCCTTTGTTTTGGAGGCAATTCCTTTTATTAACCTTTTGTGTAAATGTAAACTTTAATTTTTTTTTCCGAGTTGCCTCCAGTAATTCCGCGTCAATTTGGTGCACACCTGTTGAGTTATGCGTCCCTAACTGATGTGTATTAGGAGAGGACTGCCCCTCTATAGGCCTCTGCGCTAAATTTAATTTCCGTTGTTTCCTTTCCTTGTAACATTTTTCAACTTGACTTGTATGATGTTTGTAATTATGTCCTATTCCCCGTTAAATTTTCATTGTAAATTTCAACATCGAAATTATGCTCACTTATTTATATGTAATGGTAATTTTGTGTAAATATTCACTTTTCTGAAGAAATACTGATAGGAACCTCGTGGTTCGATTTAAGTTTTTAATTGATGATGTTATCCTTTTGCTTTGTGTTCTTTATACCTTGTTTAAATTCTATATGTTGAGTAAATTAGACTAAGGGGATAATGCTCTCACGTTTCTTTCCCTACAACGTCATATAAGATCTCGTTCTCTGTAGGGTTTCCCAGCCTGCTTTCCATACATCCTTTCTCTAGTTGTCATGTTGGTTATCCTGCATTGCCATGTGTTGTTGAAATTCAAGATGTTTTTCCGAGTGTATCATCGGATGACATTCTTTCAGGTTTGTTATTTTGGATTATTAAATCATTACCTGTTTTATATGTACCTTGTATTATGTGCTCTCTTCTGTAAAAAGGCAGGGGGGGTTTACACAAATAATTAGTTTTGTCATCCTTAGATAACTCACTATAAGTGTCCTTCAATTGTGAGAAATAGTCCTCCAATTTCACAATATGTTCTGCCATACCATCATATGTAGTTTCATTCAAAAGTCTCCTCAAACATAAATGACTTTTTGCCCCTTTACCTTTAAAATTATCTTCTAAACTCCTGAACATAGCATAAGCTGAATTATGCTGTTTCAGAAAATTGAGATGACTATCACTTACAGCAGCAACGAGTAACGTCTGAGCTCTTGCTTCCTTACTGGTATTTTTGGGTTTCATAGCAAAATCAGCAACTTCAATCGCTTCTAACACTTGAGTTTGATGTAATACATTCTGCATCCTAAATGACCAGTTCCCAAAATCTGAGCCCGAAAACTGCTGAAAGTGATACATTTCATTAATCGCCATTGTCACTGGATAGCCTTCATTCACTATTTATGCAAGCACACTGAAAAAACAACTCACTGGAACTTTCTGGAACCTTGAAGCTCTGTCGATCTTCTGGAACCCTCTGGAACACATGGAGCAGAATGTCGAACTGGATCTCTGGGCCCATAATCTTGTAGGTGAACTAACTATCGGGCTATGCGAGGAGTAACATAACCACGATACCACATGTTAGTTAAAAGAATGGTTTATTCAACATCCCAACATCTCTGTACACGTTCAGTCTTCTAGTACAAAGCTTACTACGTCGTAACTCATGCATGAGTACCATCCAACTGTTCACATATCCAACTGTATACATATTCAACAACTGTACATCTACTACTGCAACTGGTGCCTCCTACTACTGACACATATTAATATAGGTACACAGCTGATCCAAGGAGTCTATACATTCTCAGTGAGTAAATGCCTCAACCATAGAGTATACAATATGAGGGAACATCGACCCTCAACAATCCACAGGTCATCACGCGGCATTCGAAGCTCCGCTGGCTTTCCCCTCGTTCGTACCTTGGTGTTCTGTCAGGTGGCACCCTCGTTTGGCGGTTGTCGGTTCGGACCCCAAAGGTTCTTCATCTCGTAGAGACGGCCCCACTGGCTGTCCCCTTGCCATCGCTGTCTCCATCTCCTGGGATATTGTCTGGGCCTCCCCATGGTTCTGCTCCACGCTGAACATCCTCCCTGGACAGTTCACAGTGCTGTGGAGCTTACTGTGGCTGTCGAGCACCTTGCTCTTGGTTTCATGCTGGTACGACCCATTCATCGCTTCGTCTGGTTGTTCATCTTGGCGTCGAATACCCACGGCACGCGATTGCCGCGCTGCGCCCCCGCCCGTAGTTGGACTCAGGAGTCGGCTCCCGGATGGTGGACATCGCCGTGCCTGCCGAACTCTCCCACAACTTTTTTGCATGACTGCGGGCTGCGTCGTACTTCCATCTCCTGTCCACGAAGTCCAACGATCGGGTATTTGGTTCCCTCTTCTGACGTCGATACGGTCTTGAACTGGGCCCTGATTTTCTCCAGGAGTTTTCCCAACTGGGCCCCGATATTCTTCAGGAGTTTTCTCAACTGGGCCCCAATGTTCTCCTCGAGTTTTCCAAACTGGGCCTGAATGAAGGAAGTTAACTGTTTAAGCATCACCACAGTCCTCTGGTTGTTCTTAATTTTCGAGTCCAATAGATTCAACAGTCCTGTCACGGTTGCCAGTTAACATATCCACACAGACGCACACGAGATGCTGTCAGTTGGTACAATATTTTTATTTACATATATTCACAAATGAATACACACATAACCTTAATCACTGTATCACAAAACAAAACCACTTCACTTGTAGGATATCAACAAAGCTGCCATCTTTAAACAGTTGACAACTGACACCGAATACCACAGAGGTTACACTTTGAAACACAGCTGAAAACAGATGAGCACTGATCAATTCAACATGGAGATTGCCTGAATCGGCATGTCAGCCACATGTTACTAAACAATAACTGTCTTCCAATAACCTCCAAACCACAACTCGTCCAACAACTTTCACTCAGTTCACTGTCAAGATTGTCTTTATATATATGCTGGCCAATCTTCCAGAAAGGTACGTTACAAAAAAATAAACTACCGTTTTGAATATTCCAGGGTGTCCAATACATAGATTACAATGTATAGAATATTGTCAAATGTTCTAGTGTCTATACCATTCTGGAAGTTACAGTGTGTGTCACAATTATGGGTTACAATTTTTATATATATGGAGGTAAGAATAGATTATAATAATATTTTACAGGTATTTACATTAACAGAACTGATATCAATGTCTATGTACAACACATGTTCATGACATAACCTCACACACAATTCGATCGTTCAATTACGTAAATTACAATACTATTACTTACTGATGATGCTTACGACTGTTAAGCGAAACATGTCCCATCTTACAACGCCTGTTGTAATGTTAATTTCCTAAATATAGGAAAGATAAGTATTGGAAAGGCGGTGTTAACTATTATTCTTGTTTTAATGTTCAGAACTGAATTTGCCGGATGTAAATTGGGAAGGAAATGCGAACGACAGGAAGCATGACCAACAAATGGCAAATAAGTTAATATGGGAAGGACAGCTGATTCAGAAAGTGACGGAACCAACCAGAGGGAAAAATATCCTGGATATGGTGCTGATAAAACCAGATGAGCTCTATAGGGAAACTGAATAGATGGTATTAGTGATCATGAAGCTGTTTTTGTGGTAGTTAAAAATAAATGTGATAGAAAGGAAGGTCTTAAAAGTAGGACTGTTAGGCAGTACCATATGGCTGATAAAGCAGGCATGAGGCAGTTTCTAAAAAGTAACTATGATCGGTGGAAAACGGTAAATAAAAATGTAAACAGACTCTGGGATGGGTTTACAGAAATTGTTGAGAAATGCGAAAACAGGTTTGTACTTTTAAGGGTGGTAAGGAATGGTAAAGACCCACCTTATTATAATAGAGAAATAAAGAGACTAAGAAGAAGGAGGTGAAGACTGGAAAGAAATAGAGTTAGAAATGGCTGTGGAAGTACGGAGAAATTGAAGGAACTTACTAGGAAATTGAATCAAGCAAAGAAGGCAGCCAAGGGTAACATGATGGAAAGCATAATTGGCAGTCATACAAATTTTAGTGAAAAATGGAAGGGTATCTATAGGTATTTTAAGGCAGAAACAGGTTCCAAGAAGGACATTCCAGGAATAATTAATGAACAAGGGGAGTGTGTATGTGAGGATCTTCAAAAGGCAGAAGTATTCAGTCAGCAGTATGTAAAGATTGTTGGTTACAAGGATAATGTCGAGATAGAGGAGGAGACTAAGGCCAAAGAAGTAATAAAATTTACATATGATAACAATGACATTTACAGTAAGATACAAAACTAGAAAAGCGGCTTGAATTGATCAGATTTTTGGGGACAAACTAAAGACAATGGGTTGGGATATAGTACCATATCTGAAGTACTTATTTGATTATTGTTTGGTCGGAGGAGCTATACCAGATGAATGGAGAGTTGCTATAGTTGCCCCTGTGTATAAAGGAAAGGGTGATAGACATAAAGCTGAAAATTACAGGCCAGTTTGACATGCATTGTATGTAAGCTTTGGGAAGGCATTCTTTCTGATTATATTAGACATGTTTGTGAAATTATTAACTGGTTCGATAGAAGGCAATTCGGTTTTAGGAAAGGTTATTCCACTGAAGCTCAACTTGTAGGATTCCAGCAAGATATAGCAGATATCTTGGATTCTGGAGGTCAAATGGACTGTATCGCGATTGACCTGTCTAAAGCATTTGATAGGGTGGATCATGGGAGACTACTGGCAAAAATGAGTGCAATTGGACTAGACAAAAGAGCGACTGAATGGGTTGCTATATTTCTAGAAAATAGATCTCAGAGAGTTAGAGTAGGTGAAGCTTTGTCTGACCCTGTAATAGTTGAGTGGGGAGTTCCTCAGGGCAGTGTTATCAGACCTTTATGTTTTCTTATTTGTATAAATGATATGAGTAAAGGAGTGGAATTGGAGGTAAGGATTTTTGCGGATGATGTTATTCTCTATAGAGTGATAAATAAGTTACAAGATTGTGAGCAACTGCAACGTGACCTCGAAATTGTGAGATGGACAGCAGGCAATGGTATGTTGATAAACGGGGTTAAAAGTCAGGTTGTGAGTTTCACAAATAGGAAAAGCCCTCTCAGTTTTAATTACTGCGTAGATGGGGTGAAAGTTCCTTTTGGGGATCATTGTAAGTATCTAGGTGTTAATATAAGGAAAGATCTTCATTGGGGTAATCCCATAAATGGGATTGTAAATAAAGGGTACCGATCTCTGCACATGGTAATGAGGGTGTTTAGGGATTGTATTAATGATCTAAAGGAGAGTGCATATAAGTCTCTGGTAAGACCCCAACTAGAGTATGGTTCCAGTGTATGGGACCCTCACCAGGATTACCTGATTCAAGAACTGGAAAAATCCAAAGAAAAGCAGCTCGATTTGTTCTGAGTGATTTCCGACAAAAGAGTAGCGTTACATAAATGTTGCAATGTTTGGGTTGGGAAGAATTGAGAGAAAGAAGAAGAGCTGCTCGACTAAGTGGTACGTTCTGAGCTGTCAGCGGAGAGTTGGCGTGGAATGACATTAGCAGACGAATAAGTTTGAATGGCGCTTATAAAAGTAGGAAAGATCACAATATGAAGATAAAGTTGGAATTCAAGAGGACAAACTGGGGCAAATATTCATTTATAGGAAGGGGAGTTAGGGATTGGAATAACTTACCAAGGGAGATGTTCAATAAATTTCCAATTTCTTTGAAATCATTTAGGAAAAGGCTAGGAAAGCAACAGATAGGGAATCTGCCACCTGGGCGACTGCCCTAAATGCAGATCAGTATTGATTGTACAAACAAATTAAAATTGTGAATAAGTTGAAATTTCTTGGTGAAATTATAACTTGGAACTCCAATGAAAAATTATCAATACAAAGCAGAACATTTAAGTTAAAAGAAAGCACAACAAATTACATGGCCAACGTACAAGAAAAAAATCTCTTTTAATAAATGCTAAACTTCAACATTACTGTTCTGTCATTAAACCTGAAGCGACTTATGCTTGTGAAACACTATTTAAATTGAACACCAAAGCAACAACTGATACACTGCAAAAGGTTGACAGAAGGATACTCAGAACAATCATTAATAAAAAAACATCAGGTGGATGGACAATGGAGATTACTGCCTAATGCAGTGGTTTATAGGGAAAGTGAATCTATAATAGATACGATGAGAAAAAGAAGAATTGTATTTTTCTCTCATCTTTCTAGATTAAATGATAATAGGATAAAACAACTATTTAATTACTTTTGGAAAAGTAAAACAAAAAATAACTGGTTTAAAGAAGTTCAGAATGATTTAGAAGAGCTGAATATTACAATGAAGCAAATTGAAAATAAAGAAAAAAGGATTCTCAATAACAAACAAATAAGATTGTCATTAAAAACTGTACAACACAAACAATATGTCATATCTGATGAAGAAAGGGCAGCCAGAAAATAAATAAATAAATAAATAAATAAATAAATAAATAAATAAATAAATAAATAAACAAACAAACAAACAAACAATCATCGTAAAATAATAACCCTAATAATTCGAGCTCGATATGTGCATTAGTTACCCATGGGTGAGAGAATACTGTTTTCAAGTTATACCTGTTATCACAGTTGCGACATTGTGTGTCACTGACGGGCTAGTGCCACCTATCTGAGATGAGCGACAGAGCACATCTTCAACTAACAATAAACAGTGCAATGTTACTGTTAAAGTGGCTTTTGCACATTATAAAAACAATCATGACAAACACCAGAACTCATATGACAATGAAGAATACTGTTTGACCCACTTAATTGCTACTTTGCCATATACTAATCAAATAATAAATAGCCTATTGTCGCGGCTACCAAATTAGGCGGGTCAGAGGAATTACGCTGTTGCCAAGGTCATGTAGCAACTGGCGAAGAAATGTCTAACTGAACACATCATTTGGGTGCGCGAGGCAAGTTGTTCTCTCTCTTGCTCCTGATGTTACTTCATACAATGTTTCAAAACAAATTATACTAGAAGCTTCAGAAAAGATTTCAGTGGTATAACTATTTTCCATATAAACCACTTCAAATAACTATTAAAAATAAAATCTTGAACAAGTAAATTTAAATCCGTAGAATCATGTATTGAAAATTTCAGTAAGCGGCCAAGTTTTTATTTCTTCAGCCAATAAAATTTTGTCTGCGGGAAAAATGTAAAAAAATGCCTGACTTATATTTTTTATCTGAAACATATTTCTGTGAGTTTTGTAGTTTTCCTGGAAAATGTCCTGGAAAGCGATCATGTAAATATCGCTGGCTGAGGCAGTTTGGGGCGCGCGCGCGCCATCAAAGGCTGCAGAATGCCGTAAATACTTTCGGATTACATATTAATCCGTATCAGTTTTATTACATTATAACTTTAAATATTTGAATACTGTATATTCTACTGAGTAATATGGAAAAAGAACTACTTTAAAGAATAGGTTCACATTAATTTACAATGAATTAAAAATCAGTTTCTAGCTTCAAGGCAGTCTAAGATTTCTTAGTCACTGTCATCACACATCTCACTATCTATTTAAAGTTAAGAACTTCACTTTGGTCCGTATTGAATCTAGATTTACACTATAAATTGAGGATAATTATGTCCACCTCGTCAATACAAATACAATGTGACGTCATTAACACATCACGAATTTATTACCTTTCAAAAAATTGGGACCGGTTTCGGCATTATTTGTATGCCATCATCAGCCATAGGAAACTTTGTGACAAGGTTTAAGTACAATATTAACATGACATACAACATAAATATATATAAAAATTGACCATATTCTTACATAACTACTAAACATTTTTGGTGTACTCCTTAAAACTTAAGATTAAAATTGGTAGCATATTATATGCAACATATTATGACTTATTACTTCTATACAATTTTTGACTAAAGTTAAAGCTTTTGTCAAGTTCTTTAAATATTACAAAATGCTGATTTAGCATCCAGTTAAAAAAACTTTTTTTTCAATCTTTGAAATTTTTTTATAACTACTAGGCGTTTAAAGCAATTGACATGTATTAAAATGAGTTCACCTATTATCAAATTAGAAACAGTAACCTATTTGTACTAGGTGTAGAGATATGTTACAGTATAAGTCTTTGGTAACTCAATGTCTTGTATTAATGCAGTTTGGTTATTTAACAACAAATGAAGTAAAATGATAAGTTCGGCTGATATTATTTTAGAGTTTAAAACATTATTTGTACATTATAGAGGTCCCTTGCAGTAAAGATTTTTAGTGAGCAAAACAGTTCCTTTTAGAATTGATTACAGGTTCACTCTGTTTTGGGGTTTGAATAGAATGAAATTCTTATTTCATTATATAATGTTGTTGAGCAATATTCATATACATAAAGTTCCGTCTTTGCTAGTGTTCTTAAAATATAGATCGACTTAATAGGAGTGGACTGGTGAACAGGAATTTCTTGGAGCATTACATTCAAAGTCTTTGAGGTTCTAGAATTATCTCGATCCACGACGGACCCCAAGCACTACGTTGTCGAGAATAAAGCCAGAGAGGAACTGTCTACTGGAAAGGCAGATAACAGACTACTTGCTCACTAAAAATCTTTACTGCAGGGGACCTCTATAATGGACAAATAATGTTTTAAAACCTAAAATAATATCAGCCAAACTTATCATTTTACTTCATTTGTTGTTAAATAATCAAACTGCATTAACGCAAGACATTGAGTTATCAAAGACATACTGTAACATATCTCTACACCTAGTACAAATAGGTTACTGTTTCTAATTTGATAATAGGTGAACTCATTTTAATACATGTCAGTTTTAGGTATTTTTGACCAAAATCCACACTTGCCTTTAAACGCCTAGTAGTTATAAAAATTTTTCTAAGATTGAATTTTTTTTTTTTTTTAAACTGGATGCTAAATCAGCATTTTGTAATATTCAAAGAACTTGACAAAAGCTTTAACTTTAGTCAAAAATTGTATAGAAGTAATAAGGCAATAATATGTTGCATATAATATGCTACCAATTTTAATCTTGAGTATTAAGGAGTACACCAAAAATGTTTAATAGTTATGTAAGAATATGGTCAATTTTTATATATATTTATGTTGTATGTCATGTTAATATTGTACTTAAGCCTTGTCACAAAGTTTCCTATGGCTGATGATGGCATACAAATAATGCCGAAACCGGTCCCAATTTTTTATTATTATTATTAAATGAAAAGCGCACAATGTGCAAAAACAGTTTTTATACAGATGGTCAACTATGCTAATGCCATTCTTATTATTGAGGTTGTCCTCATTTTGCAGTTTTGTGCATGGTATCTTTCACAATGATCGTTGCACAGGTTACATATACAGTCTTCGTTCGGCTGGTGGAAGTTTTTGGTTTGGCAGAATCTGTGGTGAAATCCATGAGTGGCGTAATGTGTAATTACATGCCGTAGCTCGCAATTTGCTTGCTTCCATTCTTCCGTCATTATAGCGTCCGTGGAATAGAAGTCGGACCAAATAGCATTCCTTTTCTCGTTTAAAATTTGGCGTGCATTCTCGTAGGGCTTGGTGTTTGGTAGACAAAACTGTGTTTTGATATCGTCAATGAAGTAGTCCTCCTTGGTTAGAACATACGTTAACCTTGAAGGGGCTGACTTCCCAATGCCTAGTATTCTCTTGAGATATCGAGCCTTGACTTTTTCTATTGTCATCAGGTCGCTGAGTGCGAGTTTTTCCCAGGTGATGCTAATCCCATAGGTTGCTATTGGTGATATGGCTGTCCTGAACAGTAGCATTGCTGTACCCAATGATATTTGTTGAGGTTGTTGAATGTTGTAGATGGCTTTTATTGCTGCGGCTGCTTTTTCTTTGACGTGGATATTGTAGGATGTTAGAGTAGTTTGGAGGGTGACTCCAAGGTACTTGAATTTTGGCACTACTTCCAGAGGTTTGTTGTGCATGGTTATTGTATTTTTAGGTGCATGTTTTCCTCCTTTCCTAAAGGTCATTTGTTTAGTTTTGTTGTGGTTTCTTTGCAAACCGTTTCTTTCTGCCCATGATGTGAGCCTATTGAGGACCTCTTGGAGCTCTTCTATGTTTTCTGAGCCTATTGCCATATCATCTGCGTAAACTATAAGCAATGCTGAGGTATCTGTGATTATTTCTGTGATGTCTGCTGTCATGATGTTGAATAAAATTGGGCTGATTGGGTCGCCTTGTAGGACTCCGTTTGTTTGGGTTACGTTTTTGGATAGGGTTATGTTGTCTGATATTTGGACATAGTTATATTTGAGGATATTCGAGATTATGATTGCTATCGGATGTGTAGCTCCTATTAGGTAATTGAGTTTCCGGATGAGTGTTGCTCTATCAACAAGGTCAAAGGCCTTATGATAGTCTACGAAGACTACAAAATATTTCTTTCCTGGATGCCTCAATATATCTTGGACCTGTTCTATTAGATATTTTACGGCATGTAGTGTGCTTCTTCCCTTTCGGAAGCCGAATTGATTTTCTGGTATCTGGGAGTCTATTTCTTCTGCAAGCCTGGTTGTTAAGATTTTCATGAAGATTTTGAATGATCTATTTTCGAGGGCTATACCTCGATATGAATTAGGATTGTCAGTTTCTCCTTTATTAAATATCATTTTGATTGTTGACAATCTCCATTGCTCTGGAATTTCCCCAGTGTGCATGCATGTGTTGAATAGTTCTACCCAGTAGTCTAGCATGACAGGTAGAGAGTCTTTCAGGTGTTCTGTGCAAATGCTGTCTGGGCCGGGGGCCTTTCCATTTTTTGCTGCTGTTATTGTATTATATATTTCCTGCCTCGTTATGGGGATATGATTTCCCGTCATTGTTACTGGAGTTAATACAAAAGCTGTTGATCGGTGTTTGAGGTTGAGAATGCTTTTGAAATGGTTTTCCCATGACTCCATTGAGATATTATTTGTTACTGAAGTTTTTGGTTTCCTAAGCACTAGGAATGGGTCATTTTGGGCGTTTGCAGCACGTCTCCTGGAGTCTTCCTCAATGTACTCCGTTCTTGTTTTCTTGATTAGTGATTTATATTTCCTTCTTTGTTCGGCGTATTGGGCCAGGTGACTCGGGTTCGATGTGTTCTTCGCTCGATGTAGTGCCAGGAGGGTCTTTTTCCGTTCATTGTAACAGTCTTTATTGAACCATGGTTGTGATCATCTTACTTTCGTGTGACTTTGGCATGATTGAAGGGTTCTTGTACACATTTCCACTGCTTCAGTTAGTTCATGTCGTTGAACTGATAGCCTTGCTTTATCTATCTCATCTCCGATATGTCTTAGTTTCTCTGGATCTAATTTCCTGGATATTTTCTTACTTGGTTGTATTGGCAATTGATCTTTATGAGTAATTTCAAAGACTGTCGAGATTGGTATATGTTTCCTAATCGGAGCTATGGCTGAAGTCCATAATGCTTTCTGACTGAATATTTTAATGTCTGCACCTCTGTAAAAGACTAAATCTATGGCGCTGCTTCCATTCGAGGCTATGTACGTTTTCATGTAGGGACTGTTAACAAGGACATGGCCGGCTTCTTCCAGAGCCTCTTTAATCAATTCTGTTCTGACGGTTGGTTTGTCTATTCTTGCATTTAGGTCGCCTGCGAAGATTACACTATCATCTGTTTGCGTTTGTGACAAGGCCTCTGTTATTCTTTCGATTGTGTCCTCTGTTGACATATGTGGTTGAACATACATGCTAATGATTGATAGTAGGCTGGTCTTTACGGTAATTGTGTTTTCTTCCCAATTTTTTGAAAGGTAAAAAATTCGTGATGAGTTAATGACGTCACATTGTATTTGTATTGAAAAGGTGGATATAATTATCCTCAATTTATAGTGTACATCTCACTATCTGTCGAGTCGTCATTTACACTGATGATGAATGGCTCCATTCTTTCGTCCCTTACTATTTCCTTGGCCCAATCGTCTGTTTGAAGATTTTCTGCGCAATTGAAGCACTTTTCCCAATCTGCAGCAGTCACACGGTCGATGGCTTCTGATGTGAATTTTTCTACGTCCTTTATTTTGAATGTCTTGGTCCTCTCTGCCACTTCCCTCTTGACTTGAGCTCAAATCAATTCATATTCACTATCCATTTTAACTGCACTTATGATGCGAGCTCAACAGCTGCATGACAGGGTGGCCTGGAGCGGATGGGCTTCAACTAGACAGCACTGCACAATCAGCGTTGCCAATCCGTGCTCGGAGGTAAGCAACTCTCGACCATCTGTCGCTTTGCCGTTCCCATATCTGTCGACAGCTCAGTTTTCCTCACCCACCTAATTTGGTGGCCGCGACAATAGTTCATAACTAACATCCTGGCTGTCACCAAGTTCAAGAAAATGAAGGCTTTACTGTGTGATGATGCCCTAAACCTATAACTAGACAATGCATGGTTAAGTACCGTATTTACTCGTGTATTAGACTCCCCAGGCTTTTTGGGACAAAGAAAAGAAAAAAAATAAATTTCACATACAAGATCTCCCAACATAATTCATCAGAGAAGAACAACGATTCCGCTTCGAAGCGGGTACAAGCCTTACTGCAGCTCCGATGACATCGCATAAATTTGTGAATAGTTTTGTCCATATGAACCGCGCAAACATTCGTAAAAGTCATTGTGTTTGGTAGTTAAGAAATGTCGCCTCTATAGTGTAGGCCTACTGCAGCTCTGATGATGTAAAAATAGGTGAATAATTTCGTGTCTGACCTACGCAGTGGGGTGATTAGCTTAAAATGTTTATAAATGTTGGTTCTTTATAAATATAAAAGTGAGTGGTAAATCCTACGCTTATTTTCAACATTATTTTGAGAGGAAATAAAATTACACTTATTGTGCCCACGCGTACATCATCTTTATACAAAGTAAAGAGGCAAATAATGCATGTAATTACTTACAAGTACATAAGCTGCTATTTTAAAATACTTTCTACACCTGGAATGTGGTGACAGCTCAATGTTTTCCACCAGTTGTTTGTGATACTGGTTTGTTTCATCAACAATCATCTGCATGAATTCCACTGGCACAAAAGTTTTAAAAAAAAATCAATGATTTTGGGGTTGTCATCTAACACTACTTGGCTACCAGAGTCTGTCACAGTTACTTAAAAGTCTGGTGGAGGAAAGTCATCCATCCGCCCACTTTGCTTGTAATGTATCTTAATCTTTGGCGGCACTGTGAAGGTAAAAAACGACAAAGGTAGAGGAGGAGCAAGATAGAGAGTGAAGGGGACACTCTCGGTTGGCCTTTGTTAAGCCACCAGTAAGTAAGGGTCAACCATGTCACTCGGCGAAATGTTTTGTACTGTTTCAGCACCGAAACCAGACCACTCTACTTCCGCTTATGCCGACAAAGAGGAAACTTCATAAATACAGTAGTTTCTTTTAAAAAAGCACCTGCTCATTACAATTAAGCAAAACTCAGTTATATTTCAGTGAAACTTAATACTTATAACAGCAAATTACGTATAGACGGATTAAGTATAAATAAGGTTTAATTAACACACTTTTAAATTTCATTTTGTTGGGACCTAAAGGAAATTATGTACAAATACGAATTACGCAGAATGGAGTTGCGTATAAAGCAGGTTCAACTGTATATTGTATACTAGCTGATGTACCCGTGCGACAGAATTCTGCATTGCATACGAAATTCTAGTGTACACGTTGTGAGTAAGATTGTATTAAATTGCATAGCTCTTAACATTACCCTAGGAACGCGACCGGGAAGTCCCCGAACATCTTTTCTCACTTAGTTTACAAGTCATTAATCTCGTATTTGGTCCGTATTGACGACAGTGATTACATATAATTTTTAAAAAATATTTGTTTAATGTCAACCTAGTCAATACTTACAATTACCACTATTGTGGTTAAATGATCATAAATAATTGAAAAATCGTGAACATGTTTCGCCCTTCTTAACGGGCATCATCAGCACTATGAACAACTTTAAAAATAATAGTTACATTTAAGACTGTCTTACAATAATCAATCATATAAGATTGCAATAAAATGTGACATTAAAAGTTGTTTTTGATACCATTATTAAAAAGTTATAAGTAAATCTTATAAACAACAAGTTAAAACAATTGTAGGTCAATCTCATAATCTAGTCTAAAAAATATATATGTTAATGTTGGTAGGAAGATTGTCAAACGGCATTCGTCTGAAATTGAAATGGATCCATTTTCTTTAACATTTGGTGAAGGTCCATATTAAGCTGTATTCATCAGCAAGTAGAAATTCGAAGAACAAAATATATATAAAACAAGGGCTCTAATTAATCATGTAGTGGAAGATTAGGTCAGGGATGATCATGGTAATTCTTCTTGAGTTGAATTTGTTATGTAACCAGTCGAATAAGAATACGTTGAATTAAAAATACACGTCGTAAATTCACGACAATGCACTGGATTGAAGATATTTATCAATATAATTGTAGTATCCCCTCTGTTGTGTAAATTTTCAATGATTAGAATGTTGGATAGACTGTAAAGAAAAATATTTAAAAATGCATTTAGTGTATGTGCAAAAATAACAGTTGTGGTTGTATACGGTTATGGGTTACGTAAAAATGCGTACTTACTCGAATGCCGTAGTGTGTCTAACTTGTTCTGTTGCTAGCAGTAATCTGACTGGCGTTTCTATTACGTGTATTGTATGGGTGTGGCGGAGGGAGGGGGACGAGTTGAGGGAGGGAAGAACTGGGCGGATTGGTACATACTGGTGTCGATATGGGAGGGGGATTATTCAGAGGGGGATTATTCGGAGGGGGAATTATAGGTATAGTATCTGGGGGCGTGTTTGGAGTTGATGTATTGGTAATTTTTAAAATATGCGGGATTCTCTTTTGATTTGGGATAACTGTTTTCAACAATTTAGGTATTAATATGTACAAAGGACTCTTAATTTCCGTGTTGTCATTAAGGTTATAATCATTATTAAACGTTTTGTCCAAATAAATATAGATATTTTCAAATTCGTTTAGCAGTTTTCCCTTGTTAGTATTCTTTATTATTGTTAGACCTTTTTCTATTGTGGTAAAATGGTGGCCTGTTTCCTTCATGTGTGTACTCATAGCGGAATATTTGTTATGTTTTTCGGCACTGAAATGTTCCAAATACCTTGTAATAAAACTTCGCCCAGTTTGACCAACGTATGAATAACCACACTGTGAACAAGTCAACCTATAAACTCCTGAATTCTGATATTTGCTGTTATTATTATTATTATTATTATTATTATTTATTTTCTTCTTCTTCTTCTTTTATGACCACATAGGATCACTTTAGTCAGTCCGTCATTCAGGTCTCGTTGAAGGGATTGTTCGGGCTTTGCGGTCCTCTCAGTACTTCTTCAGACGCTCCGATCTTCGTGCCCTTTCCTCAGTTGAAAATGTGCGTGTTGTTGGTTTGTTTTGTGTAAGGGTAAAGTGGAGGTTTGTATTCTTGAGTTTTGTATTGAATTTTATCTTATTTGTGGTGTCTTCTGTTGTAAGGCCTATTTCCTTCAGATCCTCTCTTACTTCTCTGATCCATTTACATCCTGTTGTGGTATTTTTTGAGACGAGATTGTGTTGTAGTAGTTGTTTCAGAAGTCTCGAGTCCTGCACCCTCAGGATATGTCCAAGGAATCCCAGTCTCCTCTTACGCATAGTATCTGTAATGGGTTCTAGCTCTTTGTACACGACTTTGTTAGGTATTAACCGCCGCTGTCCATCTTTCTGGTATTTTTTGTTGATGCAGGTTCTTCCAATCCTCCTTTCAATTTTCTGAAGTCTGTCAGTCTTTGATTGTTTATTCAGGTAAAAGAGCAAGTATTTTATTATAATTAAAAAATATGCTCTGCATAGTATTGGTTGTTCTGTAAGCTATGTTTACATTATGTTTGTTGAAATTATTGGTAATTTGGTGGATCATTGGGCTATTATAAGTGAAAACGGCATATTTATTTTTGCTAGGTTTATCCGGTTTGAGGTTAGTGGACAGTTTGTTTTTTATCTTATATATCAGACGGTTTATCATTTCAATTTTGTATCCATTGGTTACTGCAAGGTTTCTTATGTAATTCAATTCAGTTCTCAAATTTCGTGGGAGATAAGGGGATTCTCAAGGCTCGATATATTAGGCTGTAAAAAGATGTCTGTTTTTGTGTTCCAGGATGTAGCGAAGAATTATTTATTGTAATTGACCTTCACCAAATGTTAAAGAAAATGGATCCATTTCAATTTCAGACGAATGCCATTTGACAATCTTCCCACCAACATTAACATATATATTTTTTAGACTAGATTATGAGATTGACCTACAATTGTTTTAACTTGTTGTTTATAAGATTTACTTATAACTTTTTAATAATGGTATCAAAAACAACTTTTAATGTCACATTTTATTGCAATCTTATATGATTGATTATTGTAAAACAGTCTTAAATGTAACTATTATTTTTAAAGTTGTTCATAGTGCTGATGATGCCCGTTAAGAAGGGCGAAACATGTTCACGATTTTTCAATTATTTATGATCATTTAACCACAATAGTGGTAATTGTAAGTATTGACTAGGTTGACATTAAACAAATAATTTTTTAAAATTGTATGTAATCATCTTTTCTCATACGAAGACTGAGTGAGGGAATTTTCACTGTAATGGTAGACCCACTTGCATACCATCAATCACAATCGGGTCGGAGAGTTTAGTTATAATGGTAGACACTCACTCTCCACCTGCCTTTTTACATTCTTAGACTGTCTTAGTGGTTTTCAGAACTGAAATGAATATACATTACAATGACGTCAGTAGGAATGGCGCGATTAAAAGCAATGCTTTCATATGAAATACGCGATCAAATGAAACACCACATAGTTTCTCACTTTTAAAGAACAGGACTACACTGCCGATCTAACAGTCCAAAGTTCCAGAGCTGGAATGACCAAGCCGCAGACAGCCGTGATTTGTGAACACTCTTCGTCTTTTTTCGGCGGGGAGAGGGTCGAAAAATGGAGACTCCCAGGGCATAAACTATGCCCTTTTACTAATCTGTTTCTTAGGAGTACCCGATGAGTAGGAAAATATCAATTCACTATACTGGTGGCGGAAAATCTATCTGGCTTGGAGGCAAATTTTTCCTCCAAGCCAGAGGAGAAACCCCCTCTTCACTGATAATTTGGAATAAAATGAATGCAGAATTGAATAAAAGTGAAGATGAAGAAGCTTTTCTTAAGAAATGGCTCTTTTCTCAGTTGAATTTTGAGTCATTTAGTGAATTGTGCTGCTATAATTCGGAATACGCCTAAATTGTCATTCTACACCAGGCCATACTACCACTACTACATCAGCTTCTGCCTTAAGTATGTACACTGCTCATTAAAAACAGCGCATCAGAATAGGGATCGAATAACTGGAATAATATGAAGAACCAGTGTGTTATGTACCAGCTGTATCAGAAATTGTATGAACCAGAGGAATTGCATGCTAAAGAAGAAAGTTTTCTAACTCCCCGGCTATTTCCCGTCAATATTCAGTCAGGCTCAAAGAAGTAAATGAACTGGATTAAAGCCACTATATATATATTTATTAATAATAAAGCTAAGCTTTCTGCCAAATTACATTGGCCTTCATCAGGGCATGTGAAGTTTTGCCTCCGACAGTGAGCAAAGAAATTATCTGAAGGAACATGGAAGTCATGCCCGTACTATCCACAGCCTACCCCCACTAACTGTACTCAAGGATCGTGGCGCTGTGCTGTGGTGGTTGGGAGGGAAGTTACTGATGCACCGCCCTCTGTCAACAGTTTGAGTGCGTTCCGCTGTGCCATGGTGGTGTTATGCATCTACTGTATTTCTGCAGTACAGGTCTCCATGTATTTGATAACTCGAAGCCGTCTTCCCTGTTGATGTTATTTGGGCGCAGCTCTATCTCTATGGCTTCCCTCACAAGACGAGCATAGAAATCTTTTACAGGCGCGATGACCTTCGCCTGGTCAAAGAGGATTTCATGGTCTGTACTGTAGAAATGTTCTGCTATGGCAGACTGGCTTATAGCGTTCTCCGTGGAGGATGAAAGAGCGACATTCTTTACTGATCTGATGTGCTCTTTCACCCTGGTTCTAACAAGCCTTTTTGTCATGCCAACATATGAACAACCACAACCACATGGAATTTTTATACGCCCGGTGTTTCAAGACGTGGCTTCCCTTTGACTGGTCGAAACAGGAATTTGAGCTTCCGGTCTGCGGTGAAAACTGGAATTATATTGTACTTCTTAAGAATGCGCCCTATTCTGTCAGTTATACCTGCCACGTAAGGAAGGAATACTTTTTTCTTTTTGCTGTAGTCCTGGTTGGTGCTATTCAAGTTAGGCTCCTTGATCTTCACAGCTCGTGTTATGTCTCCAGATGTATAGCCGTTTTTTCTTCATGGATGTTGTCAGTTCTCTCATTGCACTTGAGTGGTTATCATCGTCTGCAACATTATTCACCCTAGTATATAACATTCGAAGGAGAGCTGCTTTTTGGGAGGGGTGGTGATGTGAAGACTTATGAAGGTATCTTTCAGAATGTGTAGGTTTCTTGTACATTGCATGGCCTAGTGTACCATCGTTCTTCTTGTATACTAACACATCAAGAAAAGGTAATTTGCCTTCATTTTCTACTTCCATTGTGAACTTGATCTTACTGTTAATGGAATTTAGGTGCTCTAAAAATTAATTTAAAGTTTCCCTTCCATGTGGCCAGACCGAAAATGTGTCATCCACGTAATGATAGAAGCACTTAGGTTTCAATGGTGCTGTTGTTAATGCAGTAGACTCAAAGTGTTCCATAAAAATATTAGCAGCCACTGGTGACAAAGGTGAACCCATTGCTGCTCCTTCTGCCTGTTCGTAATAATCCCCTTTGTAGTAGAAGTGGATTTTAAACAAACTGCTGCCAGATTGGTCAAGTCCTCAGACAGGTATTCTCCGATGTAAGCAAGTGTTTCTTCTACAGGTATATTAGTGAAAAGTGACGTAACATCAAAGCTTACCAGGATGTCACCTTCGTCCACCCGTAGTTCACGTAACTTCTGCAAGAAAAGTTTCGAATCTTTAATGTGATGTTCTGTCTTCCCTGTTTCTGGCTGTAGCAGTGATGAAATATAGCGGGCTAACTCATGGGTCGCAGAACCAATGGCACTCACGATTGGTCTTAGTGGCACGCCATCCTTGTGTACTTTTGGGAGGCCATAAATGACTGGAGGTACCGGGTCTGAATTTAGTAAGGACTTCTGCAAATGTTCTGGAAGTGTTGAGCTCTTCACTAGTCGAGTGACTTGTGTATTAATTTTCTTAGTGGGATTCCTAACTTTCTTATACGTTTCTTCTTCCAGTAGGTTGTTCATTTTTGTTTCGTAATCAGTTGTATTCATGATGACTGAAACATTACCTTTGTCAGCTGGAATTACAATTATACTCTTGTCTTTGTGAAACACATTAGCTTCTTCAAGTTCACCTTTGGTCAGGTTTTGACGTGGTGGCTTCGCTTTTCTAAGCACGTAAGATACATCTTGATGAATTTCTTCCGCCTTATTTAACGGTAAATCTCTGATGGCACACACTACCCCACAGACAATCTTCTCTACTGGGATTCTTCTTGGTGCTACAGCGAAGTTAAAACCTTTCTTTAGCACTGATATTGAGTTCTGGTTCAGCACTTTATCAGACAGATTTACTATGACCTTGTTATAATCTCATTCCAGTGGTTTGCGTTGGACCATTTTCTGAAATTTCCTTTCTTGATTGTCTCTACTATACTCTTTTACACGTTTGGCCTGCTCATACGTTATCCTGTCTATCAAGGCCCAATGTTCAGTTTGAAAGTTAATGCTAATCTCCATGAATAAACTGAGTGTAATTTTATTGTACTTATCCAAATCCCTCCTAGTTTGTTGAATTTGATTTCGCAGCAAACGTCTGCTGGCTTCCGCCAGAATCTTCTTGGCTCCAGTTGTTTTCATATGATGTTTAATCTTGATCCATGAGGGCATCATGTCACTGTCACGGCATCTCTTCACGAAGGCTAGTCTGGTGATTGACTTAGATATTTTCTTTCTCAATTCACCGAACTTTCTAACCTTCAAGTACATATCCTCTCCATAGAGGTTACTAATTAATGAACGTAAGTTTTCGTGGCTCATTGTATTGACCAGGCGAAGGTCATCGTGCCTGTAAAAGACTTCTATGCTCGTCTTGTGAGGGAAGCCATAGAGATAGAGCTGCGCCCAAATAACATCAACAGGAAAGACGGCTTCAAGTTATCAAATACATGGAGACCTTTACTGCATAAATACAGTAGATGCATAACACCACCATGGCACAGCGGGACGCACTCAAACTGTCGACAGAGGGGGGTGCATCAGTAACTTCCCTCCCAACCACCACAGCACAGCGCCACGATCCTTGAGTCCAGTTAGTAGGGTAGGCCGTGGATGGTACGGGCATGACTTCCAATGTTCCTTCAGATAATTTCTTTGCTCACTGTCGGAGGCAAAACTTCACATGCCCTGATGAAGGCCAATGTAATTTGGCAGAAAGCTTGGCTTTATTATTAATAAATATATATATAGTGGCTTTAATCCAGCTCATTTACTTCTTTGTGTTAATACAATGAGCCACGAAAACTTACGTTCATTAATTCAGTCAGGCTATTATACTTGGTACACAGCAGTAATCCCATCTGTCAGAGTCGAGAGGCAGCATAAGAGACAAATAACATTGCAACAAACAATGGTCAATGTAATGTTATTGTTGATCAATGTTATGCGCTTTCGATATTGTAGGCCTTCACATTTAGTTTTCTTCCAACTCAGAAATACCGCTCTTATCATAGTTGGTACGGTAAAACTGAATAAGACACAAAGGATTGGAAATTGCATTCTCTGTAACTTTTATGTAGTACTTTTCGATAGGACCAAATACATAGTATTTAAAAATATAATTTTACGCACCTTTCCCTAAACTACAATTTCTTCCCGGGTGAATAAAATTGTTTATATCTTAGACTGTAGTTTCTTATTCCCAGACTGTATATACTGATTTTCATTAAAACCTGTTAACCCATTTTCTCGTGGCTTGGTGTCGATATGGACTTAGCAATCAAAATGCAAATTCATGAATATCTATGTTATCATAGCCGGTACGATAAAAATGTATGACATAAATGGTCGGATGTTTAATTCTGTATAACTTTGGTTATGTAGTATTTATCGATACGACCACTAATAATATAAATATTTGAGAATTAAATTTTAAGCCTTCCCCTAAACTACCATTTCATTTATGGTGAATAAAATGATTTGTAGCCTAGATCATAGCGACTCATTATCCGACTTTGTATACCAGTTTTCAATGAGATAGGACCACTAATAACTTAAATATTTAAGAATTAAATTTTAAGCCTTCCCCTAAACTATGATTTCGCTCAGCGTGAATAAAATTATCTATAGCCTAGATTGTAGCGACTTATTCCCTGACTTCGCATACCAATGTTTATTAAGATAGGACCACTAATAACATAAATTATTTGAAAATTAAATTTTAGGCCTTCCACTAAACTACCATTTCTATTAGTGTGAATAAAATTATTTATGGCTTAGATTGTAGCGACTTATTCCCCGACTTCGCATACCGATTCTCATTAAATTCTCTTAAGCCGTTTTCTAGTGATGGATGTACATACATACAGACAGAAATTACGGAAAAGAAAAAAGTGCATTTCCTTGTCACTGTGGACATGACTGATATAGAAATACTATTATTTTCAAATTCTGAGCAATGTACAGACAAAACTCTTATTTTATATATATAGATTTTGATTCTTTGAATAGACGTGAATTCTAACACTCGCAATATTGTAAGTACTCTCAACTTTCTCAGCTGTTAATCTCCCGTCATGTAAGAATGGTGGAGTCAAGATTATGACACCGCGGCCTGATAAGTTAGTTCTGATGCCAGGAAATCCTTTATCAGCCATGAAAATAGTGATCAAATAGCTTTTGGTCTCACTGTTTCATTTAGAAGGAGGCTCTGTTTCTTTCTCACTTACAATATTTTCAGCACTCTCTATATCACTCTTACTTTCAAAATTGCTTAAGAATTCATTAAATTCATCATCTTCATCATCACTTTCTGCTGGGGTTAATAACTGAGAGATTCCTTGATCCCAAATACCGTTGTTGCGGGAGCAACTAGCTTGTTGTTCCACTATGCTTGTTTACATCACAGAAGAGCTCTACAGACACATACAAGAAGCTCTGTAAGTTACTTCCTGAAGCAATAAGCTGTGATCAATTAGTTCTATGTAATGCCCAACAGATGGCAGAACATGCAAGAGATCGAATCGGCACTTGAGAGTGAACCGGAAAACTAAAAAAATTAAAGTTCTCATGCACCGTCTACAGACTGGCGTAGCAGTGCTGGACCAGCCACATCAGCCCGTCTGTAGGCAGGTGTAGCATTAATCGGGTTAATCAACAGCTTAGCAAGTGACTTTGTTAATCTACTAAAAAATTCAAGTTAGTTGACGTGTTTTTGATTCAGTTTTTATGTAGCATATGGCTGTACAAGTTGATATGTAACCTGCATGATAATAATGATGTAGTGAGGGTGAAACCCAGAGTTGCCTACTCTTCTTGAATAACTTCAACGTAAACGTCCCCATCTGAGGGACGAACCACAATTGGTAATATCATGTGCCCTCACTCCATATGAACACCAGAAAAAGGACTGCAAATGAATCCATGAATCTAGTGATTAGACGTTGTATACCATCCTACTGGGACTAGCGTCTGATCAGAGAATGGCAGTCTTTTGTTGAACAGGTAAAATGACATAACTAACCCAGCTGGAAGGGGATCCTCCGCTGCATTTGAAGATTGGTTCCGCGGGTGTCCCGCATCCGGCGGACTTTGAAGGTTGGTGGGAGGAGGGGCTGCAGTCCCATTTACCATGGGAGATGATGCTGATACAGAAGGAGTAGCTGCCTGAACAAGACCACTTCCACTTGAAGTCCCAGTCATGCCTGTCAGAGACGGCGACAGCATGGGAGCTGTAATAACACAGACCTAACCATTAATATCAAATGATAATTACAGGAATATACAGAGAATAGGTTTCACACTACAAAATAAAAAATATATTCTGAATCAAGTCAAAAAGGCCCAATTATTCCACTTTGTATACTACAGAACTTGTACACAGTTAAAAATAATAAAAACATCAAGGGAGGAAGGAAGAAAAGAACACACGCAAAGGCTAAATATACAGGTGAATGGTGAGGGAATAGGAAGCAACAGAAAGGAAATAAAAAGATGAACAGGGGTACAAGGTCAATGACAAATCTCACACATCAAGTATGAAGATTTCTCAAGATATCATAGTCAATCATGAAAATGTATTGTACATTTACATTGTGTTGCAAACCATTACATTATATTGACACTAGCTGTTGTCTATTAAATGAGACAGGGATCATCTGCATTAAACAGTCCCAGCTCAAGATTGAAACAGGCACTATTAAGATCAATTATCTAAACAGAGAGATGTCCATACTGAATACAATAAATAATCCTGGTCAGTACAAACCAATTCAATAATGCTATATCAGTCCTGGTCAACCAAATAACAATAAAATGACAGGTACAGAGATGGGAATTCTTCTCGCTAAAGAGTCTGGAGACCAGTAGCTCATAAACTCTCTCGAGACGAGGCATGCATATGTGAATCACAATGTGTTGTAAACATTTCTCTCTTGAAGTGACTCGAGCCATTTTAAAGCATCATATTTTCGTTTAATCTGTTGTAAAAGAACATCTTTCTTAAAATTCCTTGCCTCCAGAGAACCGTATAACAGATCTTCGTTGTTAATATTTACATAATTGCTTATTTCCAAGAAAAGAATGAAATAGAACAAAATCCAGTTTAGAAATTCTTCAAAGAACAGATAAAGTATTGTTTGCAATTAGCCTCCTCTGCACAATTTCGATAAGTTCTTGAGCATCTAGAACCATGCACTCTTGTTTCCCACTCCTAGCAAAACCTATAGCAATGGGTATGCTATATACACAAGAAGTTCTAAACTTCATGGCCATTCCGTATTGTACCGAGAATCACAAAAGTAATTTAATTTAATAGAATCCACCTTTTCAATACATAACTGTTGCACATAGGTTATGTTAGAACATTTTAATTATAATGGTACCGATTTCGACACGTATACAATGTCATCATCATCCATATATAAAACCAAGCAAGTGAATAGATTTGCATATAGCAACAAGAAACACAGACTAGATAAAGTTCGTAAAATGTCACATTTAAAATAGTTCATGTAAAATGTCTAGAGATAGCTATGCGTTGGCGGTGTATTAGTCTTGTTCATGAGGTGAGGCACTTTCTGTGAATTTTTGCTTTGATATGATAAAAACTATTTGTGAACACGTTTTATTCACAATTTTTTTTTTTTTATCACATGAAAGCAAAAATTCACAGAAAGTGCCTCAGCTCATGTACAAGACTAATACGCCGCTAACACGTACGCATCTCTAGACATTTTACATGAACTATTTTAAACGTGACATTTGTCCTCGAACACTCCCGGCACTAAAAGCCATACGCCATTTCATTTCATTTCAATGTGACATTTTACAAATTTTATCTAGTCTGTGTGTCTTGTTGCTATATGCAAATCTATTCACTTGCTTGGTTTTATATATGGCTGATGATGACATTGTATACGTGTTGAAACCAGTACCGTTATAATTAAAATGTTGTAACATAACCTATGTGTAACAGTTATGTATTGAAAAGGTGGATTCTATTATATTAAATTACTTTTGTGATATACACAAGATACAAGCTCCTTTAGCAGAGACTACAGGGTCCCTTTCATTAATGGACCACACATTTGAATGTCCAAGATTCTGACACCATCCACGGCTGTTTCAGTGCATTCCACCAATTATTGTTTAAAAATAAGTTAATACCAAGAGAATTTATTAAATGGAAAAGCACACAATGTGTAAGAATATAAACTTATTGCTACAGAGCTTTGCATCTTCAGGCACTCCAGGGCATGGTAATGACCACAAAATTGTTCACATCGTCAGCACACACAATCATGGTTTGGTTTGTGAAAACTATGTACAACACAAGCTTTACGATGGAAACCATGGACCAATGCACGAGTCACTGTATGCCTGAGATCGAAGCAACTTTAGCACCAATTGTCTGTTGTCATTGCATTTGTTATACAACAATCACTCCAAATTTCTGTCTTCTTTGATTTTAATTCATGTCACAGGTCTTGATATTCCTTTATAGATTGTAGAGTCATAGTATGTCGTAAGTCCTCAATGAAGAAAAGTTCTTGAGTCAGTTCATATACAAGTCTTGAGGGTGTGTTTTTAGATACACACAGCACTCTTTTGAGGAATATTGCTTTCACCCTTTTTCTCTCTCTTAGGTCTTTCCTTTTCAGGAAATTCCATATGATTTCAATGCCGTAGGTCACAATTGGTGTAATTTTTATACGGAAAAGTTTCAAGGGTGTTTTGATCGATAGTTGACTAAGATTATCTATGTCGTTTATTACTATTATTATTGCTACCAGAATGTGAGCTGTAAATGTAGCCCCAGTTGTCTGGAGAGTCTTTCCAAGATATATGGACATATTTACAATTCTTAGAGGTGAGCCTTCGTAACTGAGTATGTCTGTTGCTGCTCGCATTCCTCCCCTTATAAAAACCATGACTACTGTTTTCTGTTCATTAATTTCTAAATTATTTTCTTTAGACCATTTTGACAGGTGGATGATTGCTGTTTGAAGTTCATCTCGGTGTGGCGACATAATTACCATTAAATACCAAGAGAAATCTAAAGTTTATATCATCATAAAAGATTTAAATCATAATATAACTGTTACCATACCAATATTTGCATGAAAAAGAGTAGTTAAAGATATCCAGGAAACAAGGAAAAGAACATCCAAGACCATCAGGAATCTGAAGAGAAAGAATGAAAAGGAACGCGTGATTCAGATCGAACAGAATTTTTTAAAAAATAACACTCGGGACTTTAACAAAACATTCAAGAACACTTTGAGTAGATATGATCTACCAAGCCTCAACCAGGCAGTCTGAATTCATTTCTTGGCCATATATACATGTACTGAATAGGGTTAGGACAGGAAGTTACACATTTTTTTTCCCCATCACAGTCATAAAATTTCTTCTTGTTTCCGTGTCAGACAGGTTCCGCTACATACAGGTAAACTTGCATTAATATTAAACCATAATTCACGGAACCAGCAAAATTTTCCGATATTGACAGTTTTCCGGTTCATAAAGGTTCCGCTATAGGTAGGCTTTACTGTACATGGAAACAAGTAACAGCTGGCGATAATGATTAAAGGAAGGTGTTTGAATTAATTTTCAAAAATTTCTGTTATTAATCCTGTCAAAAAAATTATACATAACAGAAGTAGTAGGGAAATAATTTTGAACATTTTCTTCTTTCTTTCTTTCTTTCTTTCTTTCTTTCTTTCTTTCTTTCGTTTTGGCCAACTGTGGACCATGTTAATTCAATTTCAGCTGCTTCTGGGCTTTGATCTGCGCCCAGTAATCCTTCATTCTTTCACTCTGCAACCTTCTTCTCTCTCCCGTCCATGGTGTTTGGGTCTGCAAATTAACTTTTTCTTGGAAACTCTTTGTGTTCTTTATTTTCGACTTGTAAGTTTCCCTGTTACTTATTTCCAATCCTTGTGTTCCCATTTCTGTGAGGTCTTTCTTCACTTCTTGATGCCAGCGTACCACAGTTTTCCTGGTCTCAAAAAACCCTACTATCTGGTTGGTCAGTCTTCCCGAGTCCATTCTGCATATGTGTCCAAAGAACATGGCTCTCCATTTCTGGATGGTGTCTGACATCTTTTCTATCTTGTGTTACTGTTCTTTGTTTACTTTCTTTCTGTATGACATCCTCTGTTCTTTGGGCTCCCAGTATCTTCCTCAGAATTTTTCACTCCACCAGTTCTAACTTCTTGACCAATTCAGCTGCATATAAGGCTTCTGGACGGATCACTGTCTGGTAATATCTGAGTTTTGCATTGATTGAGATCATCATCTTGTTATAGGTGTTCATACTTAGCTAACATGCCAAGTTCATTTTGTTGATTCTCGATATCAGTGCCTCTTTCTCTGACAGGTTGTTATCTATCCACTCTCCCAGGTACTTAAAATTCTCTACTTTCCGAATCCTCCCTACCTCCCTCCCTCCACTGTCATCCCTCTGGGTGCTGTTTCGATGTTGGTCATGTAGGCCTACTGTGTCTTCTCGAAGGAGATCCGTAAGCCTGCCTTGCTTGTTCCTGGAGCTGGGCAATCCGGTTCTGTGCTTCCTCTATTGACGCTGACAGAATCACAATGTCATCCGCAAAGGCTAGGCAGTCGACTAGTCCCTCTATTCTTATATCCCATTCGAATACCACCTATTCCTTGCATTGTCTTGCGCCACACTCTAATGACCTTGTCAAGAACACAGTTGAATAGAAGGGGAGAAAGCCCATCTTCCTGTCTGACACCCGTTTTAATCTTTAAGGATTCTGATAATATCCCCCTGATCTTCCTATCTAGAACCATTTCTTCTAGGATACAGATCAGTGTTTCTCTATCTACCAAATTGTAGGCCTTCTTGAAGTTCCCAAATGCGAGTACGAATTTCTTGTTCCCCTGTTTCTGGTATGCTGTGATCAACTTCAGGTTCAGGATATGTTCTGCACATGACCTGCCCTTTCTAAAACCTCCTTGATACTCACCAATATGCAGTTCCAATTGTTTTTCTGATCTATCTAGCAGTGCCTTTGAAAAGATCTTATATGTCTCTGGTAGTAGCAATATTCCCTTGTAATTGACTTTGACGTCTACCTTGTCTCCTTTTTTGTGAAGAGGGTGTATTAACGCTGATGTCTATCCATCTGGCAGCGTCTCTTCTTCCCAGATATTGTGTAGGATTCTAGTCAGTTCAACGATCGCTCTGTTGTCAGCATATTTCCAAAGTTCTGCAATAATCCCGTCTTCTCCACGTGCTTTGTTGTTCTTTAAGGTCATGATGATTCTTGTGACTTTGTCCATAGCCGGAGGGTTCGAGCCTGAGTTTGGTTCCTTGCGACTCTAGTCGAATTTCTAAGACGGTGGTTCACAATAGAGGAGTTATGCGAAGTAGTCTGCCAGAAATGAGTTAATTTGGGAGAGAGAGTTTTTTTTAAATTCTGGTGAAGGAAACTTATTGTTCACATGAATGGTTTACCGATGAAAGGGGCGAAATATTAGGGATAAAATTAGTTTGTGATAATATGAAGAAGGTGGGAATTATAGGAACATACAGGCCTGGAAGAGAGGAAAGAGACATGGAAATATTTGAGAAAATAATAGATTATACTCATAAAAACACTAATAATGATATGGTAATAACTGGGGGAGATCTAAACTTGCCTGAAGTTTAATGGAATGGAGCTGCAAGTGAAGCCCATGAACAGAAACTGGCAAATAATTTGGGAGGGAGGATTTACACAAGTAGTACAAGAACCGCTCGTCTCAATAACTTGCTAGATGTATTCTTGGTTAAACCTTAATAATGGATGTAGGACTCGTATCAAAAATGCTTAATAAGAGGGTCACACAAGACAAGAAATTATACAGAAAAACTAAAGTTGATGAATTTGGGACTTACCTTAAATCACATTTCAGTTGTTGGATAAGTGAAGGGACTAATGTGGATACACTTTGGGCTAAATTTAAAGGAATCATTTGGGAAGGAGGGATAAAATTAGTCTGTGATAATATGAAGAAGGTGGGAATTATAGGAACATATAGGCCTGGAAGAGAGGAAAGAGACATGGAAATATTTGAGAAAATAATAGATTATACTCATAAAAACAATAATAATGATATGGTAATAACTGGGGGAGATCTAAACTTGCCGGAAGTTGAATGGAGAGAAGAGATTTGTACCTGTTAAGAAGGGTAAAATGACTGAGACCCTGTTTATTATACAAGGGAAATAAGAAAATTAAAAAGAAAATGTAGAATAGTAAACAGGAAAATCAAAGAGGATAGGGAGAACAGAGAAAGTAGAAAACAGCTAATGAGGGAACTGAACAGAGTAAAAAGAAAGCAAAAGAGAATTATATGAATGGCATACTTCAAGAGGCTAATGACTACAAAGGGAAATGGAAAAGGCTGTAGTCATATATTAGGAATCAAAAAGGAAAAGGAATCCAAATTCCTACAATGGTGGGAGAGGGGGGTGAACACTATTTAACAGATACTGAGAAAGCAAATCTATTTAGTAGGGAATTCAGAGATTCAGTAGAAGATTGTCAGGAGTTGGAAACAGTAACAGAGGATAGAGAGGGGGAGACACAGAGGGAAACAAGAAGCTTCTCATTCACAAATGAAGATATTTTCAGAGAAATCCAACTGCTTCAGCAAGGAAAAGCAGCAGGAAGTGATCAAATTACTGGGGAGGTATTAAAGACAATGGGGTGGTACATAGTGCCTTATTTAAAATTTCTCTCTGACTATGTCATAAATAATAGTGTAATACCAAAAGAATGGAAGGAATCTATAACAATACCAATTTATAAAGAAAAGGGTAAAATACTGGAGAGCTTAATAGCAAAATACATCAGAGGGATATGTGATGATAAAAATTGGTTCATGAGGAGCCAGTATGGATTTAGAAAGAAATTTTCTTGTGAGGCACAACTGGGGGGATTTCAGCAGGACACATCAGATCAGTTGGATTCAAGAGGCCAGTTAGATTGCATAGCCATAAATCTTTACAAAGCATTTGATAGAGTGGAACAAGGAATATTATTAAAGAAACAGGAGGGAATAGAATTGGACATAAGGTTTATATGTTGGATAAGAACATTTCTAAATTCAAGGGTTCAGAAAGTCAAAATAGGAAATAATATATCACAGGAAGAGAAAGTTTGGAAGGGAATTGCACAGGGTAGTATAATCGGTCCGTTACTTTTCTTAATATACGCAAATGATTTAGGGAACAATATAACATCAAAAATAAGATTGTATGCACATGACAATCAATCAATCAATCAATCAATCAATCAATCAATCAATCAATCAATCAATCAATCAATCAATCAATCAATCAATCCTGATCTGCATTTAGGGCAGTCACCCAGGTGGCAGATTCCCTATCTGTTGCTTTCCTAGCCTTTTCCTAAATGATTTCAATTGATTATAGGGAAATAAATAACATTGAGGATTGTTCAGAATTACAAAGGGACCTTGAGAGTATCCAACAATGGGTTGAAGAAAATAATATGAAGGTTAATGGAGGCAAATCAACTGTTACAACATTTACAAACAGGAGCTTTAAAACTGAATTTGAATATACTTTGGATGAGGTAGTTATCCCAAAAGATGGCAAGTGCAAACACTTAGGAGTGAGATTTGATTTGCACTGGAAGGGTCATGTTGATGACATTGTTGGGAAAGCATACAGATCGTTACATGTCATAATGAGGCTACTTAAAGGATGCAACAAAGAATTAAAAGAAAAAAGTTACTTAAGAATGGTTCGTCCATTATTGGAATACGCAAACAGTGTTTGGGGTCCTCACCAAGAATACCTAATAAAAGAAATAGATAGTGTGCAGAGGAAAGCAGCAAGATTTGTAACAGGGGTTTTCAGGAGAAAAAGTAGTGAATCAGAAATGTTAGAGGAAGTTGGGTGGGAATCTTAAAGTAAGAGAAGGGAGAAAACTAGACTTATAGGATTATATAGAGCCTATACAGGAGAAGAAGCATGGGGAGATAACCGTGAGAGGCTTCAGTTGGAAAATAATTATATCAGCAGAACTGACCAAAAGTATAAAATTAGAAGGAATTTTAGCAGAAGCGATTGGGGTAAATTTTCATTCATTGGGAAGGGCGTGAAAGAGTGGAACAGTTTACCAGGGGTAGTGTTTGATCCTTTTCCGATATCTGTACAGATATTCAAGAAGAGAATAAACAGCAACAGAGAAAATAAATGAAATGTTAGAGGGCATTTGACCAGTGCAGGCTATTGTAAATAAAAAATGTGTGTGAAAAAATTAATTCCATCCCCTGGTCTAAGGAGTTTGGACAGCCAAAGTAGGGGACTGCCTGTAGGGGTGAAGTACAGTAAGGACTTCGGGGGCCCTGGGACCACT
Organism: Anabrus simplex; assembly: GCF_040414725.1. Classification (NCBI taxonomy): domain Eukaryota; kingdom Metazoa; phylum Arthropoda; class Insecta; order Orthoptera; family Tettigoniidae; genus Anabrus; species Anabrus simplex. Next base: position 1,806,465,901 of record NC_090265.1, read on the forward strand.
ACGGTAGCTGTGAAGACCCTTCAGAAACTCTGAAAAGTGGTGGCAAAAGGGGCTCTGGTTAAGACGCAGCAGATCGTTATGCTACATAAGTTCCAAAATGGGTAAAAAAAAAAAAGGAAATAAATGAAATGTAAATTTTAATCTTATACAAGTTGCACAGTATTATTTGAAGTAATTCCACATACTGTATATGAGTTGACTATGATTGTAAGTATAGTAGATATTTGTAAACACAATATTAAGGATGATCTGTTTGTTTAATAGAAAAAATTGTTGGCGTAAATTGTATATTACTGTATTCTAGAAAAATTTTCTTCTTCTCTTGTTAATTTAAAATTTAATGCTTGACAATAATGTATTTTAGTGTACCATTTGCCACCGAGGTAGACACCTCATTTGCAAATAAAGAGATTTTGATTTTGATTTCATTTGATCTGCAAGTTCATTCCCAGCAATCCCAACGTGGCTTCGAAGCCACGCGAAAGTAATTCTGGTGCCAGCATCACTTAACCTGGATCCGCCCAAGATTTTAATTTTTGAGAATCATTTGCAACTTTTAGCGTTGGATAATGTGCATATGAAGATCCCAGAAATGCTTTAATTTTATTTATTCGACATGTAACTTCCGAGAAAAAGCTCGTGCTATATATGGCACGCTGGGCGGTAGTGCTGTCTTTTGTTTCAATACGGGAATTTGGATGTTATTCCGCATTTGGCTTACAGATATGCTTTTATCCAACACTTTCTTTTGTAAATCATCAGTATACAAATGTTTCTTCAATATTTGCATATATTACAAAAATTATGTTCCAGAACTATTAAAAATACCTAGATGTTTGATTTTTGGTGCCAGGGATGATTTTATTCAGGTTGTAAATGACCCAAGTTGTTAATTGTATGAGTAAATGAACTTATACTTTAAATAATAATGCTAAAATATCACAAGCTACCCATATCACTTATTACATCTTGAGACAATCAGCCTGTATAAGGAATTATAGCAGCGGTATGTACAGAGAAAAGTCACATGTTTATGTGAGCACTACACTAACGGCGATGTTCTGAAAGGCAAGTACAGACTATTTATTACCTTTGTGCGATGATAAGTAAAACAGTCTACACATAAACCTCCATTGCACTTGGTACACTGGGTTCTAGGCCTAGCACGGCAATTTTCTCTTTGCTCCTGGAATTATAGAAAGCCAGTAATGCATTCCATTGTACCAAATTTCCTGTACTGCATTATGTCCAAAACAATGAGATCTGCTGAACAAGGGAGCAGCTTTTAGCATGTAAGATAAGTCTTGGACAATTGCTCGCCAAAAATCAAGGTGAGAAATGCATTCTAGAGACATGTGTTTCAGCTGCCATGCATTATGCATTCCCACACCGCCAAGCCAGGCAAATATTGCCCACCACCACTTTTTCCTGCATTCGCTGAAGCTGGCTACCAGGTAAATTATCGGCGAAGCCACCTCTAGTTTCATCCCCGCTGTCATCAACCGACAAAACTGCAGTATCTGGAGGCTCCATGAATACCTTTTCTACATTGGAAAGTTCATAATTTTCCAACACGTCGAGTACTTCTATGCAATGAAATTCTCTTAGAAAAATGTATGAACCCATAAATGTGAAGCATACGAAAAGACAGGATGAATAACTGCATAAAAGATACATTACAACAAGAAAACCGCAATGTACTGTCAATTTTATGTGAAATATTTACTCTGTGTGATTAAAAATTGTTAAATTAAAACATATAATTTACTGCCTACACTATTATGCGTTGCTAGGTTGATAAAGAAAAATGAAATGAACGGAAAGGAACATCGGAACGATAACAATTATACGCCGAGTTGTGCCGGACAGAAAGACAGCACTTCCGCCCAGCGTGCCACATAAGTACCACCAAACTTCTACTTCAAATGAAAGGACGCCTATCATCACCAAGACATATCTTACCTAATCCTCATACATATAAGGACCTTAGAGAAAAATATAGCACAACTGGGTCCATATAAATAACTATAGAAGTAAAGCAGGAATTACTTACTTCAAACGTGCAGACATTACTGGCACTCGTGAAAACAAGACTTCCTTTTTTATGTTGCTGTATCGTACCAATGAGCACGATATACTAAAATAAACTACATAAGATGTTCGGCAAGATTTCTCTGAACACGACAATACCATAGTAAACAATACAGTGCACGCAGTTTCAATAATAAGAGTCCAAGAAGACGGTGTAGTTTGCCGTGCCATTTATGGCACACTGGGCGATTCCAGGTTAACCTGGCTAGAGGGTCATCAATCTGCTGTACCAATGGGTGTTGCGAGAAACAGGTTTCAATGGACTGCAGAGAGCTTAACGAGTCAGTACACATAAGAAAGTGGTTTCTTCTGATACCCAATGCAAACTGCAGAGCGTCTAAGATGGCGTAAAGCTCCGCAGTATACACGCCACATATGCTAGGAAGCGAGATCTTCCAAGCTCATATCATTGGTGATGAAAGAGCAAACAACATTTTCTCTGATTTTAGACCTATCCGTTATGTTTCCCGGCCGGATATTGGTGAACGAAGTCCTGGAAATACTTCTGTTGAATAGAGGAATCCGTGTTCACCTTGGGTCCACGGAATAGATCTAGGCATATATCTGGTCGCCGAACTAACTATGGAGGTACTTTGCTAAGAGTTTGTTCGAGGCAACCACCGATTTCTATATTTAAATCAGGACACAAGCTATCAATTTGAAACCCAACCGGCCGCATGGCAATCGACCGGTCTTGGTACCTCTGGTGGTATTGGGTATTAAATATACACTGATAGCTTAGATGTAGCAGCATTTCATGAATTTTGGCAGCACACATGAGCAGTAACTGCTACTTCCTCATTCATAAAGATGGAACTCGCTCTTCAGCGAGCAGGCTGGGGATAGGACTAGTAAGGAAAGCGCCCGTTGCCAGCCTAACTCCACTATGGTGAATACTGTCTAAAAGGCTCAGCGTTGATCTTGATGCTGAGCCATAAGCCACACTTCCATAGTCAATTCGGGAGAGGACCGTTGCTGTATAAAAATGTAGCAGCACCGCACGGTCAGCTCCCCCATGATGTGCTGCTGAGAAACGTAAGCATGTAGGTAGGAGGATACATTTAATTTTTCCTTTGTAAAGTGAAAACCGTCAATACGGAATGATTCTAATATCTTGTAATGTTAAGTCTCTTCATGCAGGCAACCTTTAACTGACGGATGTGGGGCTGCCATGTTAGTCTCTTATCAAAATGGAGACCCAGGAATCTGCAGGTGTCTACCACTGGTATGACACTGTTTCGCAAGCAGAGCTCTGGTTCAGGATGCACAAGCCGATGTCAACAGAAGTGTACAACTGTGGTTTTCGCTGCTGAAAATCAAATACCATGTTACAGGGCCCATCTGTCGATTCTGTTAATAACTTGGTGTAGCTGTCTCTGAGCAAACGCCACCCTTCTGGAGCTCTAATGTAGAGCTAAATCATCTACATACAGCGATGGAATGACTCCGGACCCAGCAGCAGCAACTATGCCATTCATAGCGATTGCGAACAGCGTGACACTCAGTACCGATCCCTCAGGGACCCCATTTTCCTGTATGTAATATTGAGAAAAAGCATTCCCTACTTGGACTCAAAAGAGCCAGAAGGACATGAAGTTTTTAAAAAATGTTGGCAAATTTCCCTGAAATCTCTACTGGTGTAGTGTGGAGAGAATTCCATATTGCCAGGTAGTATCGTAAGCTTTCTCCAGGTCAAAAAACACGGCGACTAGGTGTTCCTTCCGGAGAAAAGCCTCCTGGATGGCACTCTCCAGTCTGACCAGATAATCAGTGGCAGACTGATGAAAGTGGAAACCACACAGGTAGTTGGACAAGAGACCTTCCTTTTCCATGGCCCACACAAGATGCCGGTTAACCATCCTTTCAAATAGCTTTCAAAGGCCATCTGTAAGGCATTCTGGCCTATAACTATCCAGGAGTTTTGGATCCTTACCTGGCTTGGGAATTGGTATCACAATTCCCTCACGCCACTGAGATAGAAACACTCCCTCCCTCCATATTTTGTTGAATGGGGTGAGGATATCCTTGAGACATCTGTCACTCAAATGCTTAAGCATGGGGTCTGCAATGACTGAAGGAATCGTAACAATATCTCCATTAATGGACATACCGGGGACTGAGGGTACATTCTGTACTCCTACAATATGGTGGAGTTTTTCCACACTTGTGATGACGGAGTATGTGCTCATGGAAAGTAAATACTTTTTCCATGTAGCTTTCTTACATTCTCGAGAAAAAAAAGAAAAAAAAAGGCCTTCGTGCACAGATGCTTAAATGCGATACGACTGGGCATCGTATGATTCCGACGATAATGCTTAAAATCCCGTCGGCAATCACGTATGGCTGCTGCAATTTTGTCCGTCTACTGTCGGACCTGTTTCTGGCGACGAATACCGGACGAGGAAGGAATTGTTTTCTCCGCAGCAGCCAAAATTCCAGTAGTAATGAAAGAAACATGGTTGTCAATAGACTCCAGCATATCATTGGCCATCACCGCGCGTTTGGAAACTTCTGGCCAATTTGCCAGCCAAAGTAACCAGCGCTTGGGTATTTCGGACTGTCTTTGATTCAAGATAGATAGAATTATCGGAAAGTGGTCACTATCACAGAGTAAATTTCTATAGAACACTTTCCTGCCTTGTCAAAACTTTACATATTTTATTATACTTAATTACCGTACATGTTTCGAGAGCTAACTACTCTCTTCTTCAGCGGTGCCAAAACATCAATAAATTTTGGACTTGGTACATTAGTACATATGTACTTATCAACAGAACAATTATATACCAATTTTGAAATTGTTGAAATATTTCCTTATGTTTCCACTCTTACTTACTTACTTACTATGTCATTTATTACAGACTTTAAAATAGAGTTTTTCAAATCATAAAAGAATAAAATCTATTAAAGTCACTATACGCTAAAATTTTAAATCTACTCTGCTTTGGAGACTTACATCCTCATTTTCCATCGAAAAAGAAATAACATGTTTCTTTGTGTCTAAATTTACATTTACTTTCTCATTTAACAAGACACTTGAAATGAATGAATGAATGAATGAATGAATGAATGAATGAATGAATGAATAAATAAATAAATAAATAACACCTGTTAAGTTAAATTTCTATAAAATACTTTCCCGCATGGTCAATACTTTACATAAAGACATGATACTGTATAGGCTTTTGGGCTTATGCCGTGTCAAGAAAATAAGGTGAAATTCTAAACGTTTCGCAGAGAACCGTGTCCTACGTTCTCAGAAGAAATCTTGACTGTCCATGAGAAAGGCTTCTTAAAGAATGACACTTTAAATTTGGAACGTTATAATAGAAGTGGAAAATGGTACGTTCATTAGTCACCAGGGGCCTGTTCCACAAAAGTATGGTCTTGTACATTACAAGTAAATTCTCTAGTAACTTGTACAAATACCAGAGTTTCTGTTCCACAAAAGAATTCTCTACAGTTGTACTTTACTACTCCATACTTACAAATTACTAGTGAATTTTTATAGGCGTGTTCCACAAAAGTACTAGTACTTGTAACTTACTAGCGAATTGAGAAGAATTCTCTACCAGTGAAAGGACAATAATATATAAATGTACTAGTGCTATTTAAATACGCTTATTTTGGATACATTTTGATAAATATGTGGTCTAGCAGTAGTGATAGTGATGGTGATGAAAATGAAAACTATCGTCTGTACAGGGAAAGAATAAACTTCCAGTTTAACACTGTATTTGAATAAAATGAACGTTTTAGGTTAAGCACAGTACAAGTGGAAGAACTTTTGATAGATATTGGCTATAGCTTAAAATATCCTACGAACAGAAATAAATCTCTCTCTGCTAAACAACATTTACTAACAACATTACATTGGCTTGGGATGGCAAAATCTTCGGTCTGTGGTAGCTGCAATAAATGATATAAAATTTCCTCAAATTGTTTGTTGGCCTGAAAATACTGAAAAAAACATATTCCAAGAAGGACATTCCTGGAATCATTAATGAGCAGAATATCTCTTACATACGTCCAACTTTTCCCCTCAAAAGCTCCATGAGCTTTTCCCAAGTCAAATATTTCCATCCAACCATTTATTTTGTCTTGTTTTTTCAGACTCTCGCTGAATCCACCGAAACAAATATCTTTCCTACCTTCTATTTCCTTCAAAATGAATAACTTTGTTTCTCTTGACATCATTTTAACAATTCATGCAGAGTTTGCAATTTCGTAACAATTAAGTTTGGCGGCCGAATATCGGTATTAGCGGCATCTGATTCCTAATGACAGACCAAGGTAGGTATGTTAGACTCTCGTAGAACATACGCGAGGATCGCGGAAGAACAGAATGGGTGATAATAACGGAGTAATTTCCTATCATCAAAGAAATAAACTGAAAAATAACATCGTAGCATTAAAAAATTCACAGGAATATTAATTCTTTCAATCTTTGCTGCATAAGTTACAGTAAAATACGATATTACGATAAATGAGGCAAGCATAACCTAATTCAACGAATGGAATACGAAGATAAACAGCTGATTCATGCTATGACGTAGTATGTTTATTGATATGTCGTCACTTGTAAAACTTGTAACAATTCACTGGTAATATACAAGAGACTATCAATCTTTTGTGGAACAGAAATGTACAACTCTATACATTACAAGAACCCACACTAGTAACTTGTAATGTACAAGACCATACTTTTGTGGAATAGGCCCCAGGTGGTCCCCAGGACGTGGCAATGCTAGAGTTGGAAGCGGAAGCTGACCGAACCATCACAATCAGTCTAAGTGATTCACATAATGTGTTTGCGTAACCCATGACATTGGCAGGTGTATGGCACAGACACAAGCCTGGAATGAAACATCTAGCGACGAGGAATGTACGAATTTGGAAAACACCGAGACGAAATAACAATAGTGAAGGGACCGGGAAGGGAACTACCTACGTAAATTCTTAATGGCTGGCAACCAGGTATTACTTAATTGATTACCTGTTGAAATTGTTAGGATTTCTACGTGTATTCACAGCTTCCCATATAATCCTGGACCTGTAGTGTCTAGTGTGGGTAAGAGCGTGCTCAGCTATGGCCAATTTGTCTGGTTGGTTGAGATGAATATTACGTTCATGTTCTTTGATACGGATACCAATGGACCGGCATGTTTGGCCGATGTATACCTTACCTCAAGTACAGGGAATTTCGTATACCCCAGGATGTAAAAGTGGGGACAATTTGTCCTTGGTTTTGCTCAGACTGAGAGCAATTTTAGTGGTGGTGCCAAACACGGTTCTTATATTGTGTTTGCGGAGGACCTTGGCAATTCGATCTGTGGTGTTGTGAATGTAAGGCAAGTAGGCAGTTCCCTTCACTTCTTCCTTGTGTGAGCTTTGCTTGGTTGTTTCTCTGGGATGTAGGGCTCTATGAATCTGCAAATCGCTGTAACCATTACCCTTGAACGCGACTGAGCATGTCCATCTCCACCTGGATATGTGATGGCTCACAGATTCGTCTCGCCCTCTTGGTGAGTGTCGTGAGAATGCCTTGTTTTTGTGCTGGATGGTGGTGAGAATCTGCATGAAGACAGCAATTTGTGTGGGTAGGCTTACGGTAGACAGTGTGTCCTAGGGAGCCGTCCAGTTTTCACGAATTGCTACCTTCATGCAGATTCTCACAAAAACAAGGCATTCTCACGGCACTCGTGGTAATTAACAAAATTATAAGAATTTGTATCACTCGCCAAGAGGGCAAGACGAATCTGTGAGCCATCACATATCCAGGTGGAGACGGACATGCTCAAAGTCATGTTCAAGGGTAATGGTTACAGCGATTTGCAGATTCATAGAGCCCTACATCCCAGAGAAACAACCAAGCAAAGCTCACACAAGGAAGAAGTGAAGGGAACTGCCTACTTGCCTTACATTCACAACACCACAGATCGAATTGCCAAGGTCCTCCGCAAACACAATATAAGAACCGTGTTTGGCACCGCCACTAAAATTGCTCTCAGTCTGAGCAAAACCAAGGACAAATTGTCCCCACTTTTACATCCTGGGGTATACGAAATTCCCTGTACTTGCGGTAAGATATACATCGGCCAAACATGCCGGTCCATTGGTACCCGTATCAAAGAACATGAACGTAATATTTGTCTCAACCAACCAGACAAATCGGCCATAGCTGAGCACGCTCTATCATCAGGTCATGATGTCATGTTCCAAGATGCTCGAGCTCTTACCCACTAGACACTACAGGTCCAGGATTGAAAGGGAAGCTGTGGAAATACGTAGAAATCCTAACAATTTCAACAGGGACACCAGCTATCAATGAAGTAATACCTGGTTGCCAGCCATTAAGAATTTATGTAGGTAGTTCCCTTAAGAAGTTATTATATTAATAAAACCACATTTCCAATACACGGCATATTGTGTATTGGAAAGGTGGTTTTATTAATATAATAACTTCTTATTCTGAAATCCAATACGGTTTTACAATGAGATTTATAACTTGGTAGTTCTCTTCCCGGTCCCTTCACTATTATTATTTCGTCTCAGTGTTTTCCAAATTCGTACGATCCTCGTCACCAGATGTTTCATTCCAGGCTTGTGTCTATGTCATACACCTGCCAATGTCATGCGTTACGCAAACACAGTATGTAAATCGCTTACACTGATTGCGATGGTTCGGTCAGCTTCCGCTTCGAACGTTAGCATTGCCACATCCTGGGGACCACCTGGTGGCGAATGAACGTACCATTTTCCACTTCTATTATAACGTCAAGGCCAATCGAGCATGGGTAACCCTGAGTTGGCACAGCCCTTGGGATCAACAAGCACAAAACACAAGTCCCAAAACGGACATCAAGGTCATGGTGGCCCTAGAGGGGGTGGTCTGCGGAGAGGCTGGAGACATCACTGAAGAAACAAAGGCAGATTGGACTCTAATTAAAGGCTATGAAATCCAAAACATAGCTAATGGTGATGAAACCAGACTATTTTTCTGAGCACTACGTAGCAAAACATTATCTCTAAAAGGGGAAAGATGTAAAGAAGAGAAACTTTCCAAAGAGAGGTTGACAATTTTTTATGAGGTTTTCTTTCTGGGAAGCTTGAAACGTCATTAGTTATAGGAAGAGCAGCAAAACCCCAATGCTTCAATAAACATTTATTTAAAGAGTCTACCTGTTGATTGGAGATCCAGTAAGAGGGCATGGACAATGCATGGTTGGTGTCACTGGTGTCATTTAAGTCGAGAATGAAGCAACATCATTCTATTTCTAGACAATGCTACATGCCATCCAGCAATACAGCTTGCATGGTTCCCTCCAAATACTTCCAGTATAACTCGGCCAATAGGCCTCTGCCACCGAACTGGCGGAGTCTGTCTCCGTAATTTGGACAGCAGAAGCAAAGAAAGGGGCATCACTGAATACAGTAAAGGCAAGTTTGTCTCACACCCTGACAAAGGAGCCATAATAAACAAAAATACTGATGTGCTACAACAAACTCTCAAACAGGGTAATTATGGTAATATCAGTGCAGTTACACGGCCATTGGTCTGGAAGTTGAGATAGAGGCGGTGCTAAAAAACATCAAAGAGTTTGTCAGAAACTGATGGCAATGATGAAATGGACAAGAAAATTCTCCCTTTTCATTCATATCAAGTGTTTAACGTCACAAAAATGTGCACAGTTGTACATTGCTGCATAATTTATTTATCCAGAAACTTTAAGATCCCTTTGTCTTTCACATCAAGAGACGTCAAACAATGACATACATACATACATACATACATACATACATACATACATACATACATACATACATACATTATCATTATAGACTTATGCCTTTCAGCGTTCAGTCTGCAAGCCTCTGAATTTACTAAACATCGCCACATTCCTCGATTTGCAACTAGTGTTGTGGCCTCATTTAGTTCTATACCTCATATCTTCAAATTGTTAGAAACTGAGTCTAACCATTGTCTTCTTGGTCTACCTCTACTTCTCCTACCCTCCATAGCAGATTCCATTATTCTCCTCCTCCATTGGCCTCACATGACCCCACCACCAAAACCGGTTTATGCGTACAGCTTCATCCATCAAGTTCATTCCTAAATTAGCTTTTCTCTCCTCATTCTGAGTACCTTCCTGCCATTGTTCCCACCTGTTTGTACCAGCAATCATTCTTGCTACTTACATGTCTGTTACTTCTAACATATGAATAAGATATCCTGAGTTCACCCAGCTTTCGCTCCCATAAAGCAAAGTTGGTTTGAAAATAGACCGATCTAAAGATAGTTTAGTCTCGGAGCCGACTTCCTTCTTACAGAATACTGCTGATCGCAACTGCGAGCTTAATGCATTAGCTTTACGACAACTTGATTCAATCTCACTTACTATATTACCATCCTGGGAGAACACACAACCTGAATACTTGAAATTATCGACCTGTTCTAGCTTTGTATCACCAATCTGAGATTCAATTCTGGTGAATTTCTTACCTAGCAACATCAATTTAGTCTTCGAGAGGCTAATTTTCATACCATACTCATTGCACCTAGTTTCAAGTTCCAAGATATTACACTGCAGTTTTTCGGCACAGTCTGCCATTAGGACCAAGTCGTCAGCATAGGCCAGACTGCTTACTACATTTCCACTTTACTGAATCCTTCCCTGCCATTTTATACCTTTCAGCAGATGATCCATGTAAACTACGAACAGCAAAGGTGAAAGATTACAGCCTTGTCTAACCCCTGTAAGTACCCTGAACCAAGAAGTCATTCTACCATCAATTCTCACTGAAGCCCAATTGTCAACATAAATGCCTTCGATTGAATTTAATAATCTACTTTTAATTCCATAATCCCCCAGTATAGTGAACATCTTTTCCCTAGGTACCCTGTCATATGCTTTCAATAGATCTATGAAACATAAACACAACTGCCTATTCCTCTCGTAGCATTTTTCAATTACCTGGTGCATACTGAAAATCTGATCCTGACAGCCTCTCTGTGGTCTGAAACCACACTGGCTTTCATCCAACTTCCTCTCAACGACTGATCGCACACTCCCTTCCAAGATGCCAGTGAATACTTTGCCTGGTATACTAATCAATGAGATACCTTGATAGCTGTTGCAATCCTTCCTGTTCCTTGCTTATAGATAGGTGCAATTACTGCTTTGGTCCAATCTGAAGGTACCTTACCAACACTCCATACTAATTTTACTACTCTATGAAGCCATTTCGTCCCACTATACTTCACCGTTTCAGGTCTAATTTCACCTATTCCTGCTGCCTTATTACAATGGAGTTTACCATCCTTTCCACTTCCTCAAGTATAATTTCACCAACATCATTTTCCTCCTCCTCATGAGCTTGGCTATTTGCAACACCACCATGATGATTTCCTTTTACACTGAGAAGATGTTCAAAATATTCCCTCCACCTGTCCAGTGATTCCCTGGGATCAATTATGACTTCACCTGAATTACTCAAAACACTGTTCATTTCCTTTTTCCCTCCCTTACTGAGATTCTTTATTACTGTCCAGAAAGGTTTCCCTGCGGTTTGACCTAGCCTTTCCAGGTTATTACCAAAATCTTCCCATGACCTCTTTTTGGATTCAACAACTATTTGTTTTGCTCTGTTTCTTTCATCTATGTACAAATCCCTGTCTGCCTCGGCCCTTGTTTGGAGCCATTTCTGATAAGCCTTCTTTTTACGTTTATTAGCTGCTTTCACTTCATCATTACACCAAGATGTTCGCCTTTATCCATCTTTACACACAGCTGTTCCTAGGCATTCCCTTGCTGTTTCTACTACAGCATCACTGTGTGCTACCCATTCACTTTCTATATGCTGAATCTGCTTACTGTCTACTGTTCAAAACTTCTCATTAATCATATCCATGTACTTCTGTCTAATTTCCTCGTCCTGGAGATTTTCCACCCTTATTCGTTTGCAGACAGATTTCACTTTCTCTACCCTAGGCCTAGAGATACTTAATTCACTACAGAACAGATAGTGGTCTGTATCATCGAAAAATCTGCGGAAAACTCGTATATTCCTAACAGATTTCCTAAATTTGAAGTCTGTTAAGATATAGTCTATTATCGATCTGGTACCCCTAGCCTCCCATGTATAGCGATGAATAGCCTTATGCTTGAAGAATGTATTCGTAACAGCTAAACCCATACTAGCACAGAAGTCCAGCAAAGGCTTCCCATTCCCATTAGCTTCCATATCTTCCCCACATTTACCAATCACCCTTTCATATCCTTCAGTTTTATTCCCAACTCTCGCACTGAAATCGCCTATTAGCACTATTCTATCCTCGTTGTTGACCCTGAACACAATGTCACTCAATTCTTTATAAAACTTGTCAACTTCATCCTCATCTGCACCCTTACATGGTGAATACATGGACACAATTCTAGTCCTAATTCCTCCAACTGACAAATCTACCCACATCATTTGCTCATTTACGTGCCTAACATAAACTATGTTGCGTGCAATGGTATTCCTGATAAAGAGCCCTACCCCAGACTCTGCCCTTCCCTTTCTAACATCCGTCAAGTACACTTTATAATCTCCTATCTCTTCCTAGTTATCTCCCCTTACCCGAATATCACTTACTCCTAGCACATCCAGATGCATCCTCTTTGCTGACTCAGCCAGTTCTACTTTCTTTCTTCCATAAGCCCCATTAATATTGATAGCTCCCCATTGAATTCCATTTTGTTTGCCAAGTTGTTTCCAAGGAGTCCCTCGCCTGTCAAATGTGAGTGGGACTCCGTTACTCCCATAGGTCCAAGGCTTGCTTAAAATGTTCTGAGCTCAGTAAATTCATGAAGCAGGATACTACCCTCCTTGTACATGAGGATCTCTCCTCTAACGGGTTATGGACCAACGGTGAATTGTGTAGTCCTAGCCGCCTGAGCACAAGGAGGGTCATGACTCAGAATATGTCCGAGATGCCCACTCCCGTTCCATAGCAACTGGTATCCCGACTCTTGGGACCACTCAGCCGTTACCCATGGTTCACGAACTAGGACGTGACTACAGTAACCCACAAACATGAACCGGCCAATGAAGAAAAAACCAAAGACTTTAGATATTTTGACCTTTCATCTTGTCAAGGACAAGTTATTTTTAATATGAATGGTTAACTGTGTTTAACTTATTGAACCCGAGTGATAGGGATCTTAATTTAATCATGATTCAATATCCTATACAGAATATGGTACGCGTATTGAAATGAAGAAAATTGGTTGACAATATTCAGACCTACGTAATGTGGAAATATGAGCTGAGTACACAACATAGCGGAGCCGTGAGGATTAAGCCTGTCACAATGGCTAGAGTGCTATTCTCGGTAGGGGGCCTATTAATTTACCAACCAGGAGATACGAATGTACACAAATATGTTTCGTACAAGAAGAGAAAGGTGAGCCATGAACAATGAAATAGTTGCAGCATTAGCGCTGCAAAGATATATTTGTGTCAAGCAGAAACTTTCCGTGATGTCTCGTATTCTCGGAATTGCAGAATGGGAATGACCAAAGCCTCAGGGCATTTGCAGTCCAGTTGTTACAAAGGAAAATTCAAATGAACCGCTTGTTCTAGTCCAATCACAAAATTCATTTAGCCAGCCAGGAGTGCCATCTTGAAAGATATGAAATAAAGTGTCAATTATTTTCGAAGGTAAATCAATTATTGCAATTATATGAATCAAATTAAGGAAATTTTTAGATGTCATGTGTAGAAGAATAATAAATAATAAGCTCCAAATTAAATAAATTGAAGGCTGAATTTCCTGGAAACAGGGCATCTCAAATGCTATTGGCCGAAAGATGACCACGCCATGAGAGACGCTACGAAACCCGCGATTTATCGTGGAGCGATATCTGTTCATATCTCAGAAATCTGCCATCATTAGGAGATCATATTAAACCCGATGTATGTTCCAGATGAGGGGATTAAGTTGGTATCAATTATAACTTCCAGTTCCGACTGTGAGTGCCGATTCGAGAAATCCACCCCCCACCCCCCCTCTCCAAGGCATGACGTCAGCTAATCCACCAGTAAGGTCCTCCATCAATAAATACGAGTGGAAGGAACATTCACTATCTCATTTTGTACGGACTAACTCATGTTACGCGTTAAACTCATTTTTAGGGATGACCGCAGGTACTTACAACCGCACTTACGTACTGTATTCAGAGCTCGGGCGATGTTGTGTTCCAGTCACCCGTGGGCCGAGTAAAGTTAGATCACGCCAGATCATGCTACGATCTGAGCCTACGAGTTGTAGATTGTGAATTCAAGTAAAGATGTAATAGTAGCAAAGAGTGATAAAAAAGCTTCTTTTAAAGTAACAGTGAAAGTAGGTGTACCAAACTGTGTGACGGACAGTAAATGAAAATCTTACTAATTGAGCCTGTATTGTAGGTAGCTGAAATAAAAACACCATAATAATGAACACATCAAGAGTGCGACTTGATATTAATTTGGACGTGCTGTGTCGGAGACCGCGAACGCGCCGGGCGATTTCATCGACACTCCGTCGTGTTGTGTCTAGTCCTTTGTGCGGGAAAAGGACGAAGATAAAATAGTGTACATAGATAAAATTGGGTCTATGGTACCGTTGTGGTATTATATGGTAAAATTTAATTTCAGTGTGTCAGTGTTAATATGTTATAATTATTAAATCAGTGTTATAATGGCGGAACACTGTGGAATAAAATATAAAGGTAATATGAAGCCAGCCATTATGGGAGCGTAAGCTGGAAAAGGGGCCAAATGGGCCTCTCGTCCGGAAAGCCTGCCAAGGATTTCAACTACAGATGAGTACTGATATGTAAATTTATTTGGAGATGTTACCATGACTGGGAAGGGAAACAATTTTATTTTTGACTGGGTTACTTCATGTAACAAAATGGATCGCATCCCGAGTCCATTCTAAATTTAGTATACACGGACGGAATTAAATTGTTGTATTGTAAATGATGGGTCCTATAAAGTATTTAATTTGTTGTACATGTAATTCCGTAGGTGTAGGGTAGAGATTTAAGTCATGCATGGATTAAAATATTAATCTAGTCAAGTTTTCTTTCGACATTTGATTTTGTGTTTAATGTTCAAACTGACCGAGAATTTGCTTTTTATGTCAGTCAATTGACAACGATTTGTATGATACTGTTATGGAAAATCCAGCCACGTGCGATGCCAGCATTTTCCCTCGTGTTAAAACTTTTTATTAATGTTGACAAAACTTGTAGGGAATGTCACGAACTAATAATAATAATAATAATAATAATAATAATAATAATAATAATAATAATAATAATAATAATTCATGAGATATCATCTTTCAATATGAACAGTGAGCAACATTAAAGTTTGAATGGATAAAATGTTAAGATAATCGGGAATCGTTGATGACAGAATAGTTTGTCATTCGGAATTAAAATATGTGATAATTAAAATTTGTGAATTAATAATTATGAGTAATAATACCAGTGCTAATAAACCTGAAATGACCGGGCAAGTTGGCCGTGCGCGTAGAGCACGCGGCTGAGAGCTTGCATCCGGGAGATAGTAGGTTCGAATCCCACTATCGGTAGCCCTGAAAATGGTTTTCCGTGGTTTCCCATTTTCACACCAGGCAAATGCTGGGGCTGTACCTTAATTAAGGCCACGGCCGCTTCCTTCCAACTCCTAGGCCTTACCTATCCCATCGTCGCCATAAGACCTATCTGTGTCGGTGCGACGTAAAGCCCCCTAGCAAAAAAAAAAAAAAAAAAAAACCTTAAATGCTAATAAGTGTGTTGTTTAAATTACAGTCCAATTTATGTCAGATATTTAATTTGCAAGTATTAGCCGGACCACGTAGGACTATTAAGTACGTGATCATGATTATCGAATTTCGGCAAAAATAATTTCAGGCTGTTGTGATTATTTGTGGAAAGTGACCTCAGAAGTAAATCAGATATGAAGAGAGATGTAGTAAAGATCATGCAGTCAGAATATAAATATGTCGTATGTACGATGTCGTTGATGAGAAATAAGTCACTTGAAAACTCTGTGATTAATAATTGAATAAAATGATGTTCAGATATAAAGAGAGATAAATTCCGTATGGGGACACTTACCGTATAATGAAGCTGTGTTGAAAGATAATGTGATACGAAGAAATGTATGACATTAATGATATACACAGAGAAAATGAGTGTATAAATACGGGCAATGTAACAGAGTAAAATTGAATTACGTAGAGGGCAGGATTCGAACCGATGATAGTACGTACGAAATAAATGGACTGCGCAGAGAGTCGTTTGAAAGACTATGGACCCAAAGATGAAAAGGGGTTAAGATTCCACATAAATGATCGTAGCGTGTGATGGTTTAGAATGACGAGTGCTGATAATCATGATGATAATAAGTATTGCAGATCTAAAGTTGGACAGTGTTAAATGAAGGAATGATGATAAATGTGTTAAAGAGGAATATAACTAATGATGTGAAACTGATAATAATAATAATAATAATAATAATAATAATAATAATAATAATAATAATAATAATAATAATAATAATAATGTTAGGATGGTGATAAATCATAGTGGTCAAAATAATAATAATAATAATAATAATAATAATAATAATAATAATAATAATAATAATAATAATAATAATAATAATAATAATTTTTGTGGATTTAATAATTTTGAGTAATAATACCAGTGCTAATAAACCTTAAATGACCGGGCAAGTTGGTCGTGCGCGTAGAGCACGCGGCTGAGAGCTTGCATCCGGGAGATAGTAGGTTCGAATCCCACTATCGGTAGCCCTTTGAAATATTTGAAATATTTGAAACGCGACCGGTATATCGAGACGTCTCATAACAACTGCCAGATCGTCTCAAACAACCAACAAGACTAATCACCTCTCTGTAAACACTAGGGGTAAGCGTTGTTAAACTTCCACTCATTAATAGAATGTTCTCTATGCTTCAAAACTTACATTTATTTTCTTACACATTTCAGTTTTCAACACGCGCTACATTGCGAATTCTCCCACATATAAGGCTTTATTGAACACCCTATTTGTTGAATTTATGCTAGACAGCTCGCGACTACAATCTATTACAAAGATTATTCTAGAAGGAGACACAACACTTCTATACTGATGCTTCAAGCGCCTTTTGACCTTATTACATAAAATCAGCTTCATGGTCCGTATCGCACTTCAATAGATTCACAATTAAGTATTTATTTATTTATTTTCCACCTAGTCGATACAATGATTGCTTAAGGCAACTTTTAATGGTCAAAAGTGGTACATGTTTCGTATATTATCAACATCTTCAGCCACATAACACTGTTTAGATGAAAAATATATAAAATTGACAAAGTAATGCTTTAGATGAAGTGTCCTTAAAATTAACATAAGATTGACAAGATTAAAACAAACAAATAACTCAAGAGAAAATATACGAAACATGTACCACTTTTGACCATTAAAAGTTGCCTTAAGCAATCATTGTATCGACTAGGTGGAAAATAAATAAATAAATACTTAATTGTGAATTTTTTGACCTTATTACGCAACCACTTGGAGTCAACAACTCTGCTGTATTCTACGTACCTGATTCTCAGTCAACAACGCTCAAAGATTTATTTTTTGACTTTTTTAATGTCAAACAATCTGTACTATCCAAATGTATATCAGATCATTATGACTGTCCCGTTCTACGAATAACTAACGTGTACAATAGAGTAAATTAATATATTATTTTGGGTCCACCTTTTCAATACAAAATGTAAATAGTTTAAATTACATAGGGACTAGTTTCGACCTAGTAATAGGTCATCATCAGCCTGAAGTAAATTAAAGCGTAAATATCGAAGAAAAAATAAACAATGTAAACAAAAGTACAGTCTTTTTAAAAGTACATACCATGTGGGATATTGAGCAGCAATATATTAAAAATAATAACTCTTCCAATTGACGAAGAACTGAGCGGAAGTTATGTTGTTTATTTATGAATAAAGTTCAGTGCGCCGTATAGCATTAAAAGTCCAGTGTGCACTAAAAGATGTTATAAAGAAGAATTATCAGTTGAATGCTGGCTTCTTGAGTTTGCTGTTGTATATTCTAATAAGTTACATCATTTTTCAAGGTATTCATAGACGTCAAAACACATGGATGTTGGAAAGGCTCTTCAGTTTTTTGGAACTAACGTGTACTTTTTTATATGAACACTAGTATTCATTCCATGTACATATAATACTATGACAAGTTCATTATTTAATTTTATTTGCATTTAAGTATTGCTTTTTCCACAAACTAGATTTTATGACTGTTTTATCTTGTATTATTATACTTTAATGAGAAATCCAGTTCAGGGCCCTGACTTAGCTTTAGATTAAGTATGGCTGAAGATGCTTACAAAGCCTAAGCAAAACATGTCCCATTTTAACATGTATGTAGTATTTTAATCTTAGACTTAAGAGATTTTAAAATATTGGAATGGTGGTTTTTAAATAAATTTGTTTGAAACTTTTACATTCTGTACTCCAATACGGCTATCATAATGAGACTTATAACGTGTAATAGGAAAACCGAAGGCCATGTTCTTAAGATCCACTGCTCCACTCTCTGAACAATTCGTCGTAATTGTCGCTCTGCGACTGCCATATTACGCGAGCTATAGTACAAAGCAAAATCGTCCACATATAGCGACAGTATTACTGCTGAACCAGCAGCAGCGACAATACCGTTTATATTACATACTATCCACTTCATTCCGTATCGATATTGTAATCAAGTTAACTAATGAAAAAGGTTCCACCTGGTCGATGCTTTCCTTTTTTATTATTTAGCCTTCGGCTAAATTTTTGTCATTAAAACTTACAGAACATGTTTCGATTGCTTAGCAATCATCATCAGATGTTTCACATAATGCTTAGGAAAAAAATAGCATAAAACAATTCCATAATTAAGATTAAAAATTATGTTAGTAAGGAACAATTAGGTGGTGGGGGAGGGGGGGGGGGCAGTTGTTAGTTAAAGATTAAAAACTTATACAAATTAAAAAACTATTTTTTGAATTAAAAAGTCTTTGGTTTCATTCTATGTCACTGCACTGGTTATTTATTAAATTCAACGGTTTTTAGCATGATGCTCTTGCAAACTTGTCTTGGTTGTATAATGTTCCTTCTTTTGCTAGGCCTTTCTTGTTTGTATCTCGTTACTGTCCAGTGGAGAAGATTATGTTTATTGTTGGTCGAATTATTCAGGTTTCGTTAAGTTGGATAGTTTGGAGTACGACCCCTATCCAATTGTTCGGTTATACAAATTCTATTCGGAAATCGTTAAGTTGGGATGTTTGGTGTGCGACCTGTAACCCTGTCCAATTTGTTCTTGTTCCGATGTTTACGAGTTTGTATCTATCTCAGCTGTCCTCGACCTTGTGTAGTAGCAGTGTTTTATGCTTTTTACCTAAGCATTATGTGAAACAGCTGATGATGATTGCTAAGCAATCGAAACATGTACTGTAAGTTTTAATGACAAAAATTTAGCCGAAGGCTAAATAATAAAAAAGGAAAGTATCGATCAGGTGGAACCTTTTTCATTGGTTAACTGGAATACCATTTATGGCAATCGCGAACAGAGTGACACTAAGAAGCGGTCCTCGTGGGATGCCATTTTCTTGAACGTGGTATTGTGAATATGCCCTCCCTACTCAGAGATGGAATAGATGGAGGGACAAAAAGTACGAAATAAATACCGGCAAGTGACCTTGGAATCTCCATTGATGCAGGACTGAAAGGATACCATATTGCCATGTGGTGTCATAGGCTTTTTCTAAGTCTAAGAAAACAGCTACCAAATGCTGTTTGCGGAGAAACGCATCCTGGATAGAGCTCTCCAGGTGTACCAAGTGGTCAGTGGTCGAGCGTGTGGCTCGAAAACCACACTGGTATTCAGACAAGAGTCCTTGTTTCTCCAGAAACCATGCAAGTCTGCAATTTACCATCCTCTCAAAGAGCTTACACAGGCAGTTTGTAAGACAAATACGTCTGTAACTTCCTGCATACTTAGGATTTTTGTTAGGCTTGAGGACTGGAATGACTACGTCCTCTCGCCACTGAGACGGAAACTCACCCTCTATCCAGATTTGGTTGAAGACATGAAGGAGATATAGTAGACTATGCTCACTAAGGAAAATCAAGCAGAATATTTTGTGCCCTGTGGATATACTGTTGCAGATATATTTTGTAGGAGTAAAAAGAAAAATGGGGGAGCTGGGATTTTAGTTAGAGTGTGTTTTAAATTTGTAAAGATTGATTTAAAGTCAATATTGTGTGGAATTAGAGGGATAATTTAGTTGTGTGAAGCTGGATGATCAGAATGTAAGTTTGTACAGCTCTCCAAATGCCGATGCTTATGTATTTCTTAAGAATTTTGAATTAGTAGTGGAAAAATTTTGAAGTTTAAGGCCAAAGTTGCTGTTTGTGGGGATTTTAATATAGAGATGGCATATTCAGATGGGCAGATTTCTAGAAATTTTCTGAATTTACTAAAAACTCTAAATTTAACTTGCACAAACAAGCTACCTACAAGTAATAATGCATGCCTGGATAATAATATTGCAAATTCTTCAAGAGATTTGCATTAACATAGACTTGTTGGTGGGGGTTATGCAGATCATGACCCCTTGTTTATATCATTATATCTTAACCAGCCTGACATAATTTACAATCACGAACCTGTTCTGATGTGGGTAAGAAGTCAGCGTGATGATTATATTAACATATTTACTGAAAATCTGAAACAAATTAACTGGGGCTTTGTATTTGAATTTCAAATGGGAGAAAATGATATTGAAACTGTATTTAGAAACTGTTTAGATAAATTGGTTGAATTGTGGCATTTATGTTCACCACTGGTAAAAGTTAGTCGTAATGGTACTTAAAAGCAAGAAGTTGAACTGGTATACTAATGAATTGACTCAGTATAGATAAAGAATGCTTTTGCTGTATAGAATTTATAAAAACTCTTGTCAAGGAGGAACCGAGCAGAATGGCGTGTATAAAGCAATATATAAAGTTATATAAAAGAAAACTTATCCATGCCAAAACTTTAGCTTGTGAAAAAAACTATTGAGAATGCACCCAACAAATGCAAGGCAGCATGGAATGTTATAGTACAACAAAACATCCCTACTCGTACTCAGGACACATTTCTCGATTCAGAAGAACTGAATAATTATTTCTTAAACTCTGTAAAAGAAATTGGAGATAAAATTAAGGCAACAGGGACAGCTGCAAGTGACTTTCTTCACAATCATCCTCCCTGCCGAAACACTTTCCATTGGGTTGAAATTACATCTGATGAAGTAATTAAAGTTAGCTTAAAATTATCAAACTAGTGTTTAGAGTTTGAAGTTTTTCCTGATCTACTTAAAATTTCTAAAGTTATTCTAGTATTTAAAAGTGGGGACAAAGAATTTCTTCAGAACTATCGTACAGTCTCAATTGTTCCAAAAATTTCTAAAATATTTGAATCACTTTCGTACAGTCAACTTAGCAACTATTTTGAAACTTACAATCTCCTATCTGACAGTCAATTTGGGTTTCAACAAGGTAAATGTACTTCTACTGCAGTTCTTGAAAATGTTAATCAGATATTAACAGCTTTTCAAAACAAGCAGGCCATCTCTTTGGTGTTATGTGATCTAAGTAAAGCTTTTGATTGTATTAATCATGAAATTTTACTTGCAAAGCTTGAGACATATGGTGCCGAGTATCCCTCACTGAACATAATTAAGTCATACTTTAACAAGTATCAGTTAGTCTCTGTCACAAGTGAACTATGTAGTGCAAGTGGAAAGTGTTCTTTTTAAGACTTTATTTGTGAAGTACAATATGATGTTTTATTTATTATGACCTAACCTGTACTGTTATTTGTAAAGCATGATATAATGTAATGACCTAACCTGTACTGTGTAAGATTGGTGACGTGCATTTGTAAATAGCAGAATTCTGTTCTATATTTCTTGGAAGGATCCAGAAAGTTACATGAATTATGGAACAGGGTGTATTGTTTTGTGGGTAATGTATTCTAGAAAATATTTCTGACTGTTCTGGAAATACGACATTCGCGATCAGGCGTATTCTAGAATGTTAGTCGAAGTTCGCGACCGAAAGTAGGGTTGTGATTGGTGAGTCTAGGTGGCGATAGGGAACTCTTGCACGCTGATTGGCTGCTCCAAGGCCGGAGTTTCCTATATATAGAGAGCGAGGCAGTGTCCGAATTAATTCAGTATTCTGAATTCTGTCGGTCTTGGTCTATCTGTCTGTGAGCAGCCTATCTGGTTGACGTCGCCCGGTTTCTGGGATGGCACTCCTTGGGTAAGCACTCTTGAATTCCGTTCTTGCTAAAATTTCCGTAATGTTCCGATTTGCTTTTCATACAGGAGTCGGCCCTAACCTCGCCTAGATTCGCCTTATTAGTTACTTATGTCGCCTTAGTTTTTCAGCTGGGCTTACCTGTTCGTTTCCGAGGCATTCCCATTTCTTGTTTCACTAAAATATAGGTAGATTGTAGTTTAATATTATTTCCCTTGGGGTTTGCCTCTGGTAGTTCTGTATCACTTGAGGTACGCTGGATTTTGGAGAACCTGTTTCACTTCACTGTAAACTGCATTGTACAACTGCATTGGTAACTAGCTGTATAGTTGATTTGAAATTTGAATTTACACTGCTACAAAAGTATTATCAAAGAACCTCTAAGCTATGTATATCACAGAACTTATAGTTCGTAACTTGGAATTGTATTTGGAATGTATTTGTAAAATTCTTTTGTAAATAATATTTTTCAAATCTAAGGATCACGGCGATATATTTCGGAATCCGCAATCTAAGCCATGTCTATGCCTTTGGTAGGTTCCCAGCCTTTTCCACCTTCCTGGTTTGTTGTCCACTAGTTGGCCCTACTGATATTTACGTACATGTTTTTGTTGGAGATCCGCGTAATGCCAGCTAATGTTTTTCCAAGTGTGTAGTGATTTCTGATATTGTGTAGTTGTTCTTACCTTCCCCCTTTACTGTGTTTGTGCCTTGTTTTGTGTTACCACTGTAATAGAGGTAACAGTCTCAATTAAAAATAGGTATTTCACTTTGAAAAAAGTTACAACTGGTGTGCCACAGGGCTCTGTCGTCAGTCCGTTTTTATTCATTCTGGCAGTCAATGATTTACCAAAAAATGTCAAATGTCATGCTCTAATATCGTATGCGGACGATACGACAATTACAAAACGCCAGAGCATCTCAGGTTTGCATCAGCAGAAAGCTCTTGTAACTGCCATGCATTGGATTTCATCCAATAGGCTGTTGTGCAATCAGGATAAAACTCAATTTCTCACACTAGGATTATCCAAAGATATTGATAGTCAGTCAGTCAAACTTTTGGGATTTCATATTGATGCCAAATTGAACCGGGAAACACACATTGATCATGTTTGTAAAAAAATATCACGAGTGGCCTGTTTGATATGGAAATTGAGGGATTTAGTTAGCAGTGACCACCTAAGGATGGCATATTTTGGTCTCTTCCAGTCACACATAAATTATGTATGTATAGGTACTTTACGGCAGAAACAGGTTCAAAGAAGGACATATTATGGACTGTTATTATGAGGGCATTCTTTTTATGCATGTAATATTCTTCC
Source organism: Anabrus simplex (assembly GCF_040414725.1). NCBI lineage: Eukaryota > Metazoa > Arthropoda > Insecta > Orthoptera > Tettigoniidae > Anabrus > Anabrus simplex. The sequence goes on from NC_090265.1 coordinate 1,806,489,734, forward strand.
AATACAGAAAAAGGTTGTCCAAACAATGTGTAGGCCTGGTGCAATTGACCATTGTCGACCTCTCTTCATTAAGCTTAAAATACTGACAATTATAAATTTGTATATTTAAATATCTCTGACATATTTTAAAAACAACATAAATGAATTCAGTACTAGAGAAAACATTCACCTTCATGACACTCGGGGCAAAGCAGACATCGACATCCCAATTCACAGGCTGTCGAAAACTGCTCACTCACATAAAATCAGTTGTTTAAGATTATTTAATAAATTACCATATTCTGCACAGTTCACTTATTTAAGTAATTTTGAAAGAAAAATGTATGATTGGTTAACAGAAAATACATTTTATAATACTGCTGAATTCTTAGAAATGCCTAATAATAATAATAATAATAATAATAATAATAATAATAATAATAATAATAATAATAATAATAATAATAATAATAATAATAATAATATTTTAATAAAAGGTGTATGTTCATTTAGCCCTAGTAATATTAAGTACTAAATTATTATCAGTTAACGAAGCCTATTTCATTGTATATGGTCAATGGCAAAATGATTCTTAATTCTTGAGGGAATGGAGTATGTGATGTCATAGATGACACATCTCTCCCACGAAGCTTCTTACTTTGGAGAATGTGCAGAGTTTTTTCAATGTTCAAGTTGACCACAGTAGGCTGCCTATGATAACGATGATAAGCGTGGCAGCGTTCCTTGATAGCTGGTACAATTTCGGCGTTCCATGAAGGAACATTTTTTCAGTGAGGAGTCCCTGAGAAGGAGGAAATGGACTCTTAAGCAGCAGCAAGAATAACTTGTGAGATGTAAGTTATTTACTCGCTGACGGTCCGCCTGGTATCGTCGTTAAAGACAGATAGTGATGTGTACTTTGGCCAATCAGCATGTTTAACCCCTTCAGTGGCAGGTTCTGGCAGACCTCCTGTGCCAGAAAAGTGAGTTTTTTCGGAGGAAATTATTTACTTTTACGAAGCAAAGACTGAGTAACAATTATTAAGGGAACACATTCATATATTGTTCAAAGTTCATAAAAACTTCCTTTACACTCTATTTACACTTTTTTTTACAGTAGGTCTGTGACATGGTTTCATAAAATTTTGGTGTTTTGAGAATACTGTCCTGAGAGCAATACATTTTTATTTCAGGCTTTTGTATTATTCCCATCAACAACACCAACACAATAAACTGCTGAATTTCATAAGTTTCTTTCTTTCCAAAATTGTGCCCTTGCATGCGAAGATTTATTTTTACAAGTTTTTCAATGCACTTTAAGCATACAAATTTTTTTTGGTTTCTGTCAATTTTACAACTTCATCCGTTAAAAACAGTTCAAAATAGTCAATTGTACTCACCTCTGGTAATAATCCAACCCTCACACCAGGAATTCCCATAAATGGAATTATATTAGGTAGCACACTATCCCAAGGTTACACTTTTTCCACACAAATGTATATTCAACATCTCCTAACATCACCTTAGGTTCCGAGGTAATATCTTCTTCACTTTCACTAGAAATACTAAGGTCATCATCCGAAGAATCACTACCATTATCACTACTATCAGAAATACTTATGTCACTTAGAGATTCATCTTTGATGGAGTTTCTTATTTTGCTTTCAGACAAACATCTCTTCCGTTTCATCCTCGTCATTTCTGTTTACCTCGTCAGCTGGGCAGAGGTTGTATATATCAAGTAGAGAAGATACAGCGTATTTTAGGCCAGAGACTTCACGAATACAGTACAGCTGGAAAGCCTCCTGCTATCTGTTGAGAATGCTGGAAAACATTTTCTAAAGAGACAGATGGAGACATAATGCAATGACCTGACCTCTTAGGCCCCCTCCAAGATGGTGTCGGGAAGGGTGTATATCGAGAAGGGCAGCTAGCCTTAAAACTATAATACTCTGAGGTTAGGCCCCTCTAAGGTAATGTCGGGGAAGGGGATGTACCCAAGAAATTATTGGGCAATCGTGAAGTGAACACAGCAGCTAAACGAGAATTTCTTGGGCGGTAACGTTATGGGCAAGCGTGTGCCACCCGAGAATTTCTTGGGCGTGCCACTGAAGAGGTTAAGAATCCATCGAGAAGGAGCCTCAGATTTTTGTTTCAACAAAGTAAGAATGATGGGAAAATGGTCACTCTCACAGAGATCATCGTGTGTATTCCACCGAAACAACAGAACCAATGTTCGGCTGCATAGACTTAAGTCTATGCGAGAATATGTACCATAACCTACACTAAAGTGAGTTGGTTCCCCTGTGTTGAAAATACATGATGATGCTTGTTGTTTAAAGGGGCCTAACATCTAGGTCATCAGCTCCTAATGGTACGCAATGAGACGAAATGCAATGACAAAATTAAAGTCCAAAATCCTCCACTGACAAGAATTCAAAACGTGAGGATGAAGAATGAATGGATGGATATGAATTTAAAACAATCAGTGGAGCCGACTTGCAATGCCTCAGTCACAGAAACTCACAGAAAACAATAGTATTACTGGCCAAGGGACTGCTTCTATAGCACAATACTGAACTGATGATGCTTACAGTCTAAAGGGGTCCAAAATCCAGGTCATTGGCCCCTCATAATGGTACTTATAGGTAGGAAAGTAGAACCACAGAATTTGTCATGGTGCAGTACTAATCAAAAGTAGTGTAGATTCGCGGTATTCCACACATTATGGTACTTACTACTCACAGGTAATGAAATTCTCACATGTAATACAGTCCTATGGTGTTTCGCACATTGCGGTGCTATTTACAGGCAACACTAAACTATGGTTTTCATCACACAAGTGTACTAGCCACAGGAACTCGAACTATCCTGTGGTGTTTCTTATGTAGTGGGTAACTAATCATAGGCAATCCAGAACCATGGTGTCGCTCCTAAAGTGGTACTAATCACAGGTACTGTAAAAGCCTGAGCACATGGTGCTCCTGCGTGCTACTAATCACAAACCTATTTCGTACCTAACATAGCGGTACTACGCGCAAGTAAAAGCGACCCATGGTGTTTCCCGCGTGGTGGTACTGTCACAAGTAGTTTCATGGTTCTAATACAATCATCCCTTGGTCGCCCCTTTTAGTAGCCTCTTATGGCAGGGAGGGGATACCGTGGGTGTATTCTTCGTCTGCGCCCCCCACCCACAGGCGGTTGTGTGTTCGGTCCACGAGAGGTATTTTATTTCCCTCAAGTCCGCTGGCAAGCCGGTTAGGACACCCCTAACCACCACTAGGGACGTGCCACGTGGGAGTATCACCTCTTCCCCTGCTACGCCAGCATAGTAGGTTTGTGGTGTTCAAAATACATAAATCCAGCTCTGTTACTAATGTTTCCAGCTCTCCTCCCCTGGGGCAAGGAATCTCAGAGCCCCATATGGGGTGATGGGCGTTAAAATCGCCAAATAAGAGGAAGAGAGGTGGAAACTGATCTATAAGATCAGCGACATCATTTATGTTAAGAGACTGGCCTAGTGGAAAATAAATGTTACACACTGTTGCTATGACAGGCAGTGGTACCTGCACTGCAACTGCTTCCAGTGGAGTCCTTAAAGGAACCTTTTCGCTATAGGTATCAGAACGAACAAAAATACCCACTCCATGAGACGCCTGGTGAGCATAATATCGTTCTATCGAGTATAGTCTGAAATTTCTCAAGACTGTATGATGATCTGGTTTTAAGTTTGCTCTCCTGAATACAGACTATATTCGCCGCGTACTCACTAATGAGCTGACGCAGCTCAGCAAGATGCCTGTCATAACTGTTACAATTCCACTGTAACAGTGCCATAGTGTGGACTATAAAAAGTGTGTTAGGTCATGAGCAACGAGATGCTCTTAAACTTAAACACTATCAATATCAACCTCTACATCCGTATGTAGATGACAGCTTGACGTCCATCCCGTCATCGACAGACAGCGGGGTTGACGACCAGAACTGCGATGCTTTCCGGGGGCAGGAAGTTCACCTACGAGGTGAGAGCAAGGCTTTAGAACTGGCATACCTGCTGGCACAAACTCATACCCTCTGGGTGGAAAGCATGATTTCCCCTTCTTTTCGAGTTTAGATGGGCTGGGAGATAATTTCCCAACCCTGGGCACAGCTTTCACCGACCTCTAACGCGGGGGGGGAAATGACTTTAGCCACTCCCCTACTGTGCCGGCTTAAGACTATCAACCGGCACAGACTTCTTTGTGGTCGAAGGTTTGGGTGGCTCCCCCTTCGAGCTTTTACTCTTTGTGACTTTGCTCTCAGGAGCAAGCGTTGCCTTGGGCACAGCGATCAACGCGCTGATCACCAGGAGCTGGCGGCTTTCTACTACAAATCTATTCGTCTGCGACTTCAAGTTATTTTTGACCTTCGTATATTATTTGATAGTGTTGTGACTTTGTGCATGACAGAATGTGGTGTCGTGTCTTTGTGCCTATCAGAGTGTGAAACCGACCTCCAATATTCATAAACATTGTACATGTTTTTACGGCTGATGATGACCTGGACTAAGGTCGAAACCGGTCCCATTTAAATAGGAATGTGATTACTGCATTTCTTTCTTTTAAGTATTGAACAGGTTGAACCTCCTTTTCAATTATTTAATTTTTAAAATCAATAATTTCAATACGGAACAATGAAATTTTTATCTTTAAACGGGTAACGATGTCGTGAAAGACAAACCTGGAAGACTCTGAGCTATCATGTTGTAGTCTAGTGTACTGGCAGGTTTATTCATGGAATTAAACTTACAGCATGCTTCCTGGATCTTCTTCTCACTCAGATATGTCGGACAGTTCCAATCCCAAGGAGAATGAATACCAGAGCAGTTAGCTCACCTGTACGCAGTTGTGCACACTAGGTTCGTGGCCCTGACCTAAATTTAGGCTAAGATTTATTTCGGCTGATGATGCTTATGACAGTTAAGCGAAACATGTCCCAACTTACAACACCAGTTGTAATGTTTATATCCTAAATATAAGGAAAGATAAGTATTGGAAAGGTGGTGTAAATTATTATTTTAATTTTAATGTTCATAATCTGAAGTCCAATACGGTCTACAATGAGATTTAGTACTTGTAATGTTGTGCACTCCTCCGCGCCGTGAGCCACTCTTCCACATGTATCACACAGACTGATTCAAACAACAAGATACCGTATGTCTAAATCTTTGGCATTGATAGCATCGCATACAAGGCGGGATGTACAGCCTCATATCGCAACGATAAGTTGTTACCTTGACTCTGACTGGCAACACCGACAACTTGAAAGAGAGAATGAAGGCACCAGTGGCAACGTCTTCAATGCTGACCTTGCACGTAATGCGCCGGACGTGTGTCACGCCACGGTTCTTCATGTCTTCCATCAACTCTTCGTCAGTGTTCAAGATAGGATTGCGGTGAAAGATGACTCCGCAAACCAGATTCAAGGATTTGTGCTCCACCACTTTGACAGGTATTTTGCCAAAGTGGTGGCACTAAAGCAACTGATCGGCTTGCAGTGCTGTACGAGTCTTCAAAAGCAAACTACCGTTGCTCATTTTTTTGAGATCCTCAAGTTTGCCGTAGACGCCTTCAATGTGTCTACTAAACAGGATAGATTTTACCAGCTTAAAATTGTGCCCATCAGTTCTGGCAGCAACCAGAAACGTAGGGAAGCTGGATCCCATTCCTTCAAACTGCGCATGTTCCCAGGGAGTTGAATCTCTCAGGGAAGCAAAAGTTAAAGACTTCGGTGGGGGACCACCTTAGGCAGGTCGATGACGTTTCGAAGCCATGCCCAAAAATCATCCTTCCTGAATGCCACCCACTCCGATCAGGGATCTCTGTAGCCGACCAAGCTGCAAAGGCAATACCGCCTGGTCATAGCCGGTACTGCCTGGGGTCCGATGTTGGACGAAGCCTAATACGGGGTGACTGAGGCAATGAGCACTCGGACTCCATTCCTACAGTAGCCCACAATAGCACGTACCCCATAGCATATACAGAGCACTAAGTACAGCGAAAAAAATAAAAAATAATATGTCCTGGTATTTGGCTGTGCGGAGACCTGTGTTGTCAGGCGGATACTACTGCAAGGGTACATGACGCTCCCACCAGCTGCTTTCTTGGTGGTTACTGCACGGGCTTTAGGGCGTAAACGCACACGTAAGAGGCTCATCCCCGAGCAGCATGACTGCATATCAAAAGTTTGGAATCTGTCTACAACTAATTTTAAAAAAGCAATAAAAAATAAAGAGGGGACCATGGCCACATGACCCTTTTAGTCGCCTTCTAAGACAGGCAAGGATTACTTGTGAATGTATTCAACCCCTCCCATCCACAGGAGGTCCAACACATGATATCGAACCGCAATCCATGTCCGCGCCTAGGTCGCCCCTTTTAGCCGCCTCTTACAACGGGCAGGGGATACCGTGGGAGGATTCTGCATGTGCGTCCCCCACTCGCAGGGGTTAGTAATCGTTCTAATATAATCAGCCCTTGGTTGTTCTTTCTAATTGCCTCTTATAACAGGCAGGATATACCATGGGTGAATTCTTTGTCTGCGTCCCCCATCCACACGGGGTATTTTAGATGTCTAAAACTGTACCAGCTTTGTAAGCAATATCATACTGAAGAAAAGAGAGAGAAAATATTTTCTCTTAGAAAAGAAGTTTAAAAACTCCAAATTTTATTAATTGGTGCCAAAGAGGTATGTGGCAGCAGTGGAGGTGATTAGTGTTTTAAGAGGAAGTACAACTAGGCAACCATCCTTTAAATTAGGATAAGAACTGAGTGGATTTAGAAATAAAGAGAGAGAAACCATTATTCAGTGATGTGTGGGTGATCAGTTTTACCTTGCATTTGAAATTTTTAAAAATTCATATTCATATATTTTTTTAACAATGAACACTGAAAATTAGTTGGTTTTACCCCTCTTTGTGGTAATTACTTCCGAAATAATTGGAATCACTTTCAGCAACCGAGTCACTATTGCTGTCTAAAGCATCTAAATATTCCAGCATTTCAAGATTATTCAGCAATGAACTTGGCCCAGCCAGTGACACACTCAAACTTAACACAAGCAAAAGCACGAATAAGATATACCCAACTATGATTTACGAAAAAACAGCAAGTACACAAAATATAAACTAAAGAAAATAAATTCTAAACTTATAACAAAACCAAATTAGTGTAAACATAAGGAACCACAGAACCAAGCAAAAAACACTTTGAACCACCACCAAAACAAACATTCACAGTCAACAAATTTCATAGTTGAACGTTTTTTTTTTTTTTTTGTTTTTTTTTTTGCAGGACTAGTGGATCAATCTGCTGAGTAAAATGTAAACTAATACTCTATGTTACAGTCATGATCCTCTATTGCCATCTAACAGCCCCATAAATGACAAACAGATAAATACAATCACTGATGCTTCTCGCCATAACCTCTTAGTGCAAGATGGTTAAGAGATTTTCTGAACAAAAATGAATATCTAGCTCCAGTTAGCTCAACAAGTTATACTATGTTCATTGTTTACAATAAAGTCACACCATTATTTTCTTGTTGAGTAGCAACAGGTTTACCAGAAACAAGACTATGAAAATGGTCAGATAAACACATGTGCTGCTCTCTTATTTCCCCACAAAATTACCTCATAGACTGAAATTTGATTACCTATGACTTTCTAGAAGATTTACATCTCCATTTATGAAATGTGTAAATCATATAACGAACATATGCACTTACTGTCCATAGCTTTTTATTCTCTACATTTACCATTTGTCAAAGGTACACTCCTAGAACACATTACTGCACGATTTAACCAGCATGACGAATACACATACATGATTGACAGCTCATTTCAACCCCTATATTTTGAAGTCGAACAAAATTCAAACATAGAGAAGGAAGAGAAATCAAATTTAGAGAACCAAATGAGTTTGCCAAAGTTACCCAGGTAATAAGATCATTGTTCATCTACATCCAACAAAGACTGAGTTTAATACAGAAAGATTTGGAAATCATAAGTAATCACAGTCAAGTGTTATGATGAATATCAAAATGACTGTGACTGCAGATTCAGAAGAACATTATTCCATCATCAAAAAAGTTCGGAAAAGAATAAGAGGTACCTAAAACAGCACAATCCAAGCATAATATCAACGATACGTCACTGTAATATTGTGTGAAGCATACATTTTCCAAAAAAATTAAATATGATAATTACACATATTATTATAATTACTGAAGGGATATATGGCAATTAGATAGTTTCATAGATTCGTTTAATCATGGTGATAGACGAATAACTATAAGCACACAGTAAAGTCATCCTGAAACAACAATACCATTTCTCAGTTTATCTGTCACAATATTACAGAAATGCACAAACTCTACTGTGAAGACAAAGGTTTACTGATTCCAATTAATTAAAGTTAACTGCATAGGTGCACATCCTATTGCTTTGAAATTTTTGCCACATATTAAATACTTTCACACCTATACAAAATTCTAGAATTTTTATGTTTTATAAGTACTGACTACTTCACTGATTAATTAAAAATTAATTACAAATGAAAATTTTTAACATGTGTTTTAGAAACCCCACAATTTAGAAGTTACATTAAAATATGTAGAACTTTTGTGTCAGTTTAGTCATATATAAGTGTGCAGAACTTCATCTCTAATTTAATATACTGTAATCGGTCAAATGCTGTGTGAACTAAAAAAGTATTTCTGGACAGCTGCAGAACACAAGGCTTCATATTTTTCTTACTTTCGTTGTGAACTCTCATGGAGGAACTCTCCTCAAAATATGAGATTTTAACAATTCAACATTTTCCCCTTCTACTTTACAATAAGCTCTTGGTGAATTGATGTTCACGTACAGAAGCTCATTTTTTTAAAATGTACTGAACTTCAGTACATCTTTCATACATCTGTGATGCTCTATGTGAACATTTAATGGACAAAGAGAAAACGCAGTGTAGGGTTGAAGGGTGGTTCAGTTAGGGATGTGTGCGACTGAAGCTTGGGGTTGGTTCACATTAGGCCTTGACATGCTCACTGCGGGGCCGGGCATATGGCGAACTGCAGAAACATAACATGAATAATATGATACATGTTTATGCTCCTTTTACCTGCGGGATGTTAACAGCTGTAGAACTAAGTATGGTAGTGTTTAAATACAACAAGTCAAGGCAAAAATGTCGGCAAATAACGCCACAGGCGTCTTTATTTATCCAGATCACCAAGTCAGGTCACGAACCTCATCGCTGTGCTGACTAGTAAAGACAAAAAATACTGGATCATATACATGCACGTCAGGTGGCAGCCAAAGCGTTAAGTGATTGTTACTACAGTTAGTTTATAAATGAAAACACAAAGGTCCAATAATACTGCTTTTCAGGACCCCCCATTACCGGGTCAAATAATGCTTCACCTGCTCTAAATCTTCCAGTTCTCTTTTCTAGAAATTTAGCCACACTTTTGCCTAGTCCAATAGTTGGCATTGTTGTTACTATTGATGTATTGATCCATTGTTGGGGCCTAAAATGAAAATACTGGGAATAAAAATGAACCCAATATACAAGAAGAGATACTAGTACTTAGCTGCATACCACAGCAATTTTATCATTACTTTTTAAGGAAAAATCAATAAAAACTAAATCTGATTATAAACACTATTGACGTAGGATGTGGGTGACAATATATAATTTTTCAGAGAAAATCCACTACTACAGTAATATACAAAATTACATCTTTGTAGGGTTAATACTGCTATAATACCAATATAAATGGTTTGTTATTGGACATTATAAGTTTTCCAGCCAACTCATTCCTGGTTGCCAGCACTTCGCCCTCCTGTGCTAGGTTGGGCTCATCAATTGGTACCTAGCGCACCTACCAAGACGCTGGCTAGTGCATACCGTGAAGGCCACTGCGTAGGCTACTTGGAGCCACCGGCAGTGCCAATGCACTATGAGAGACTGTCTCTCCACCAATAATTGATGCCTGCTTGGCTATCAGATGATATAGATGTTGATTCCCACTTGGTCTTGGTGACTCCAAGTAGCCTACACAGTGGCCTCCACAGTATGCACTAGCCCGTGTCTTGGTAGGTGTGCTAGGTACCAACTGATGAGCCCAACCTGGCACACGAGGGCGAAACGCTGGCAACCAGGAATGAGTTAGCTGGAAAATTTATAATGTCCAATAACGGACCATTTATATTGGTATTATAAATTTACTCAGATATTTCAGATTCCCTATGGGAATCAACATCTATATCATAATACTGCTATGTCACTGTATACTAATTAAACAATGCATAGCACGGAGCACACCTCAGCTATTCATCATCATCATTTCCCCTTTTCTAGTTCCTGCCAGGTCAGTTTGTAGCCTCTCCTTCCACCACTCCTCTTCTGTAACTGTATTCTTATACTGTACTTGACAGAGTACATCCACCTTGCCCTCTTTCCTTCTAGTTTAGCCTCCAACACATGTTTTGGTATTCCTCCCTCCTTCATCCTCATATCCTTATAACATGTCCAAACCATCTCAATTTATTCTTGGTGCGACGTAAAGCCCCTAGCAAAAAAAAAAAAAAAAATCTTCCCCATCCTACCACCCAGTTTTTCTACCCCTATTTCTTTTCTAACCCCAACATTTCTTACTCAGTCCCTCCTAGTCTTCCCTACCAAACTCCTCAGGAATGTTATCTCACTGGCCTTAATTTTACTCTCATTTCTTGCTGTAAATGCCGAAGTTTTAACGTATCCACAAAGACGCACACGAGATGCTGTCAGTTGGTACAATTATTTTATTCACATCTGTTCACAAATTAAACACACACATAACCATCACTGTATCGCAAACAAAACACTCACATCACAAAGCCGCCATTTAAGAAAGTACCAATCGCTGCACATGGAGATTGCAACCTTAACACACAGTTGAAACCCATTCTCTTTGGTTGAAACAGTTCACTGCTTAAAAGCATGTCACAACACGTGGTCACAAGTATAACCTTGCTACACCATAACTCGACTGAACAATTATTCGTCAACCAATAACTCTCAGTCACCATCAAGATAGTCTCCTTATATACATCCTGGCCAGGCTTCCAAAAAGATAAGTTACAAAAAAATATCTTCTTGAAAATTCTAGAGTGCCTAATACATAGATTATAATGTAGAGAATATTCTCAATCATTCTAATGCATATTACCATTCTGGAAGTTAGTGAGTGTTTCACAATTATGGATTACAAATTATATATACGAGTAAGAATGAATTGTATACAGGTTATAACATTAATTGAACTGGTATACATGTCTATATAAAGCACAGGTTTCATGAGATAAGCTCACACACAATACAATCATTTGACTACACAAATAATAATAACGCTAATACTTTCATGACATAACCTCACACAGAATACAATCATTCAACTACGGTACGTAAATAATAATAATACCTAATGGATGTACATCACTTCATAGCCATACACACAAGTAGTAGTAGTAATAATAATAGTAATAATAATAATAATAATAATAATAATAATAATAATAATAATAATAATAATAATTCGAGCTCGATATTAGCATATTAGTTACCCATGGGTGAGAGAATATGGTTTTCAAGTTATATCTGTTTATTACCCTTGTGTCAATATCCCCCCTATAACTTGAAACAATGTCCACACTTTGTTACACTCTCTTGGTCCTCACCATTTAACTACAAACGGACTACCTCAGTCACACAGCCCTCCTGTTGGCGCTGTCAAAGTCCACAGTCCGCAGCCCGGCGGTTCCATCGGTGACCACCACCTTTCCATGGTGGGTCCGGTCGACGATGTCTTCGTTCCTGGTGATGGTGATCCACAGGTCCTCGCATGGCATTCGAAGCTCCGCTGGCTTTCCCCTCGTCTGTAGCTTTGTGTTCTGTCAGGTGGCACCCTCGTTTGGTGGTTGTCGGTTTGGACTCCATTGGTTCTCCATCACCTCACTGGCTGTGTCATTGCCATCGCTGCCTCCATCTCCTGGGACGTCTGAGTCTCCCCATAGTTCTGCTCCACGCTGAACATCCTCCCTGGACATTTCACGGTGCCGTGGAGCTTAATGCGGCTATCGAGCACCTCGCTCTTGGTGTCATACGGGTGCGGCCCATTCACCATTGCGTCATCTGGTTGTTCGGCCTCAGCGTCGAATACCCGTGGCGTTCTATCGGTGTGCTGAGTCCTCTCCCGCAATTGGACTCTGTAATCGGCTCTCGGTTGGTGGACACTGCCGCGCCCGCTGAACTCTCCCACAGCTTCCTTGCAGGTCGAACATGACTGCGGGCTGCGTCATACTTCCATCGCTTGCCCACAAAGTCCAGCGATCGGGTATTCAGATCCCTCTTCTGACGTCAATCCAGTCTTGAACTGGGCCCCGATTTTCTCCTTGAGTTTTCCAAACTTGTTCTCGATGTTCCCATCGGGTTTTCCAAACTGGGCCTCGATGTTTTTAGCCAAAGAAATTAACTGGTTAAACATCACCAGCGTCCTCTGGTCATTCTTCGTTTTTGGGTCCAATAGATTCTAATAATTGTGTCGCGGTCGCCAGTTAACGTATCCACAAAGACGCACATGAGATGCTGTCAGTTGGTACAATTATTTTATTCACATCTATTTACACATTGAACACACACATAATCTTCAGCACAGTATCACAAACAAAACACATCACAAAGCCGCCATTTAAAAAAATTCCAATCACTGCACATGGAGATTGCAACCTTAACACACAGTTGTGTTAGAAGTTTGGTATTGTGCCGATTGATTCTGACAGTTGTCTGCTCTACTGGAGCTTCTGTTGCCATTTCTTGTTTTGAGTCGGCGACAGCCTGTCCAATTGGCACTTCTGCACCCATTTTTTCATCTTGGGCTTGCTCACGGATCTGCTCTACTGGAGCTTCCTTGGCTTCCCTTGATGTCAAAATTTTTGAAATTGATTCTTTATAAGCATCCATATTTCAATCATAGGGTTTTTGCCCCTTCTACGGTCCCGAGTGTCGTTCTCACCATCCGTGGTGAGGCATGCAGGCTCTCCGTAGCAGAGACCACGCCCCTCAGTTGTCCATCCAGCGGTCCGCCCCTGGTCTGAACCTAGCCAGGTTTGTTCCCCCTTCAGTAGGGCTACTCACGTGGTCTCCACTTGGCATTAACATGACTGAGTTCACAGCCATAACTTTCCCCCTAGGTTGGGATCGCCCCTTTCCCAACCCGCGGCTCGTACAGGCTACGTAGAGCAAAGTGATGTGTTGGTTCCAGCACCCCGCAGTGAGCCTTCACTTTATCACCAGCCCCACTTCACCTGAACCACCGTATCACCCATGTGGAGGAACCATGGATGCCTCTCTAGCATGTGTGGGCGAGGCCTCTAATTCCAAGCCTTGACTTGGGCTAGTAACAATTGCTCAAATGATATCTGCTATGAAATTAAACAGAGATTAATAGTAACCAACAGAGCCCATTTTGCTCCAACACGACTTCTCTCCTCAAGGCTCTCGACTCGTACCACCAAATTAACCATTGACAAAACACTACATATGCCTCGGAAACTTGGCCGTTAACAGCAAGATACAAGAATAGCTGGATGCTTGGATGAAAGATACTTTGAAGAATCACCGGCATAATCTATGAAAGAGGAACATGGAGGAGAAGGAACAATCATGAATTGTACACCATTTATAAATATCCACCTATTAGAAAAATAGTGAAATTAGCCAGACTGAGGTGGACCGGCCACGTAACACGGATAAGTGATACAGAAGTACTTAAAAGGATATTAAATGTAAATCCAGCCCAACAGAGAGGATGAGGTCTACCAAGAACAAGATGGATGGAGGGATGGAGTCATTGAAGATCTTCAGGAAAAGGGATATAGAAATTGAAAAGCTTCAGTGTTGGATTGAGATAAATGGTGGAAGATTGTTAAAGAGACCAAGGTTTACAATGAACTGTACAGCCATAGAAGAATAGATCAGATACAAAATGGCCAGACTGACAGAAAAAAAAAAAAAAAAAAAAAAAAAAATCAGCTTCATCAATTTAATCGTTACAAATTTCATTGTGATTCTTACTGAAGTTATCAATTACAAAATACTTTGTTAACCTAATGAACACTTATATTATTCATGATGAGTTACATGTTTCAGCTTGTTTTAAGCTATTATCAGCTGACAAACAATGGTAAAGAATAATTATTCACTTAAAAACTAAAAGACATACATACAAACATACCTTAAAAACTTATGAACTTCATGAAAAAAAGTGGAATATCATGTTAAAATCAATGCACATTACAACAATTCACCCTTCTTAGGAATTCTTAAAATTAATGTCTTAAGGTAACCAGAAAGTACGAATCGTCATAAAATGCAACCATTCACCCTTTCCTCTTATATCTTTCTGAAGTTTTCAAGGTAATTTCTTGATATTTTCTGGAGATGTTTAGGAATCCTTAGTATAAGGTATCTTTCACTTTTGTTATCACAAGTTGAACACAAAAGTTTTTGTGGATATTTTTATGGGGGAATACATTGAAAAAATTTTCGACATATATTTGTACCTTTTTCTCATTACCAATTGATGAATTAAAATGAATTTTCTATTATAAGTTCATCAATTGTTGCTAATTTCTGGTAACTACAATAAATTGTCTACCCTACTCCAGTAATAAGAATTTTTTTAAACATTTTGTAAATTTTTTCTAGCTTTTTGCAGTGTGTAATTTCATACAGTTCTGAAAATAATGACTAGTTAAATGATTATAATTCCCAGGCATTATCATAGACTAGATTGTATTTGTAAAAAAAATTCATTAAGATTGGTGCAACCAGTCCGGAGAAAATGGTACATTTAGATTCAAAATATTTTTTTTGTGGGAAATCTGGCAATAATTCTCCTGACCATCCTCATCTCCCTCTTTTTTCTTCTTCTGCAATCTTTCTTCTATCCCAGATTCCTTTATCACGGCCTCAGTTGCATGACTGGCATAGAATATCTGAGCAATGTCAATGGAGTGAAGAGCCTTATTACAGTTACTTACAGGTAATATTCTCGTTGTTTTTAAGACTTTAACTCTTGATACAACACCAAAATTAAATGTCAGCACAGCATCATGTGCACCTATCCTAAGTGTCTGAATACCCAGATACAGTTGTTCAGACTTTCATTTACATTCTGCGGTTTTCCATGAACACATTTTTTTTCCCCCCCAGAAGAGAGGGTTCCCTGAGGTCTTGATAAATTTGTTTTTTACCTTCCATTATTGGCAGTGGTAAGGCATGCTGATGTCTGTAGGTTCTACCAACTGTTACAGATTTTTTGGTACTTATACCATGACACCATGAGTCAGCCCCTTCGGACAATGATAGTGAAGTGGATATCCATCCTTTATACGAAAACTGATAGTCAAGTTGAAAGTGGGTGTGGCACCTTCTACCTATACATTCAAAGCTTTTTTTGAATAAGATAAAAAAATCATTTTGCTACGTTTGACATATCAAATTGTTCGTAAAGGAATACAGATATTTTTTAAGCCAAAAAAGTAAATAAATGCATTTTGGCCATTTTTGCACTTCCTGATTACCTACCTTAACTCACTCAGCGCCAAGCATGCCGATGGAAGTTTTAAAACTAGCGAACCAGCAGTGCCAAACACGTCAATTGACGTTTAAGTGCATATGTTCAAATAGTTGATTGTAGCTCCTACTGATGTCACCCAAATGCAGTCTAACTTTTACAGAATCAAAATGAAGGGTCAATGTATCGATCGATAAACATGCGAACCACATTCCTTAGAAAAGTAACTTCCTGTTGAATCCAAACACGTGCTATCTTCACTTGTTGAGTAACCGCACATTTGTTCTCAGTGTCTTTGCGCTCTTCTAAAATGGCCTGTAAATAGTACAAAAATGCAGATTACTTGCAGGAAAAAGATATACAAGGTATGATAGAAGAAGTGTGTGCTGATTGTAAGTTGGAAAATCGTTTAGTGCCTTGTGTACAGGAAAGTGATAGCGACTCATCTGATGAAGTCGCGAATGTCGAACCTGATGAGGTAGGTCCAGCAATATTAATGATTTATTTTCGGAAGATATATCTGGTGTTGATCCAGATGGCTGGTCAGACACCGATTAACCTGGACACATGCCCAATTACTCGAAGAACGCAGGTATGAATAAATTACTTAGTGATGAATCTTGCATGGCAGACTTTATGTTGTTTTTCACGCCGGCACATCTGTCATTTCTCGTAACAGAAACTAAGTGATCATCATCATCATCATTTCCTGTTTTCAGCTTCCCGGGTCGGGTTGTGAATCAAGGACCTCTATCGCTGCCTATCTCTCCACCACTCTTTTCTTTTTAAAGTACATCTTCTGGTTTTCCTCCCCTCTTCTCTATGCACTCCCACACTGAATCCGTTCACCTCTTTCGGGGTCTTCCTCATGGTCTTTCCTGTCAACTTCTCTGAAAAAGCTTTTTTTGGCACACTCTTCTCCCATTCTCATCATATGCCCATACCACTTTAGCTTTGTTGTTTCTATCCTGTCTTGAAGTTTCAAGATTCCTGCCCTTTTCCGTATCTCTTCATTTTTATTCTATCCTTTCTGGTCTTGCCCTCGATACCTCTTAGGAATTTCATCTCCGCTGCCTGTATTCTACTTTCCTCTCGTTTTGTTGTAGCGCGCAATCCAGTTGCATAGGTTAGAAACTAAGCAATACGCGGAACAATTTTTGAGCACAGTAGCAAGACCATTTACTAAATACTGCATGTATGATAACTGAAGGCCTGTTACTCTGGATGCGATGAGAATTTTTTTTAGGAGCCTGGATGTTGATTGGTATCATTAAAAAGCCTAAGGTAGAAATGTATTGGACAACAAACATGTTTGCTACTCCAATATTCATGAAGTTATGCCTAGAAATCACTTTCAGGTCATTTTAAACATTACTGAAGGTTAACTGAAATTTTCATGCTATTATGTGTGCTACTTTTCTTGATATGCACTTTTATTTGTAACTATGTCGAACCAGTTCACCTCCCTTAGAAAGGTCTTGCACAGGGCATTTAAATCACCTCAGAATGCCTGGCAGTGAATGTGTTAAATGAGAATGTCACGTTAAAACACCACACATAAATATGGTGATGAGAGTATGAATCCTTTGTTGCATTGTTAGATTAATTAACATAAAGGGAGGTGTGCATTTTCATGTAGTTTGAAGTTAAAAAATGTGTGTTGTTTAATGGAACGGGGCTAAAACATATTAAAATACTGCAAATCTTAATGCCTCTAGATGAAGAGAACGTCCTGCCTGAAAACACTGTGCATCGTTGGATGTGAAGAGCATATTAAATTTTAGAAAAGCCTTAGTTGATTAAATTCTTCAAATAGAAGCGAACATCTCAAAATTGAGGTGTTGATTTTTAAATTAGTTTTTACAATTTGGTTTATGTCGAACCGACACAGAAAGGTCTCATGGTGATGATGGGACAGGGAAGGGCTAGGAGTTGGAAGTGCCCTGGCCTTAAATAAGGTAAAGCCTGATGTAAAAATGGAAAACCACAGAAAACCATTCAAACTCACAGTAACAACATTCTTCATCGATATGATCATTGTTCGGCTTGTTCAATAAATCATCCAGATAATATGCACTAGGTCTTTTACTGCTCAATTTACTCATGGAGATTTAAAGACACTAACACACACAAAAGAAAATTGACAACACTGCACATTTACATAAACAACCCGTGAAACAGGTAATGACTATCAACTTACAAAGCACTCCTGATGTACCCATACGGGGTTGTGTCTAAACAGGCATTGACGAATGAAAGGTGGACTATACACTTACTTAAAACAGTCAATAGATGGCAGGAAGAGGCTTTATACAGTTTCAAAACACACACTCTATTAAAAATTATTTTAAATATTTTAAATTGTTTAATGGAATGGGGCTAAACCATATTAAAATATTAAAAAATTAATGCCTTTTGATGAGGAGAACGTCCTGTCTTAACACACTGTGTATAGTTGGATGTGAAGGGCATATTCAATTTTTTAAAAAAGAACGCATGCCTTAGTTGATTAAATCCCTCAAATAAGAGAACATCTCAAAATTGAGGTGTTGATATTTAAATTATTTTTTAATAGCTTTAAACAAGTTAATACAGGAACAAATACAAATATCTATTATGGTTAAGATTATCAACACTTACTGCACACCCAACTGGGTTTGCACAGTTCTTGATTTCAAACAAACTTATAACTCCATAAGAGTATATGAAGGTCAAGAAATATAGTGCTCTCACGTACCCAAATTGTATACAATCATTCTGGAATCAGAATGTTAAACTAGTAGTATTTCTTGTAATATTCTCTTTTGATGGAATTGCTTGTTGTACTCTTGTAGTAGCAGTAGTAGTAGTAGTAGTAGTAGTAGTAGTAGTAGTAGTAGTAGTAGTAGCAGCAGCAGCAGCAGCAGCAGTAGTTGGGCAATTATGGTTTTAACTTTACTTTAGGAAACCTTTCTGGACAGTAATAAAGAATCTTAGGAAGGGAGGGAAAAAGGAAATGAACAGTGTTTTGAGTAATTCAGGTGAACTCATAACAGATCCCAGGGAATCACTGGAGAGGTGGAGGGAATATTTTGAACATCTTCTCAATGTAAAAGGAAATCATCCTGGTGGTGTTGTGAACAGCCAAGCTCATGGCGAGGAGGAAAATTATGTTGGTGAAATTATGCATAAGGAAGTGGAAAGGATGGTAAATAAACTCCATTGTCAAAAGGCAGCAGGAATAGATGAAATTAGACCTGAAATGTTGAAGTATAGTGGGAACGCAGGGATGAAATGGCTTCATAGAGTAGTAAAATTAGCATGGAGTGTTGGTAAGGTACCTTCAGATTGGACAAAAGCAGTAATTGCACCTATCTATAAGCAAGGGAACAGGAAGGATTGCAACAACTATCGAGGTATCTCACTGATTAGTATACCAGGCAAAGTATTCACTGGCATCTTGGAAGGGAGGGTGCGATCAGTTGCTGAGAGGAAGTTGGATGAAAACCAGTGTGGTTTCAGACCACAGAGAGGCTGTCAGGATCAGATTTTCAGTATGCGCCAGGTAATTGAAAAATGCTACGAGAGGAATAGGCAGTGGTGTTTAAGTTTCGTAGATCTAAAAAAAGGATATGACAGCGTACCGAGGGAAAAGATGTTCGCCATACTGGGGGACTATGGAATTATAGGCAGATTATTAAAAGCAATCGAAGGCATTTATGTTGACAATTGGGCTTCATTGAGAATTGATGGTAGAATGAGTTCTTGGTTCAGGGTACTTACAGGGGTTAGACAAGGCTGCAATCTTTCACCTTTGCTGTTTGTAGTTTACATGGATCATCTGCTGAAAGGTATAAAATGGCAGGGAGGAATTCAGTTAGGTGGAAATGTAGTAAGCAGTCTGGCCTAACAAAACTATATGTCATTATTAGCCTAGGATAAATTATACAAAGACAATAAAATACATTGACCATGACTCTTATAGTAATATCACAATAGTAATTTAGAAAATATACGTGTTAAAACTAAAATAGTATTTACATATATAAGCTGATAGCCATTAATATAATAGTATAGTATAATAATATAAGGTGTACACTAGTATTTATAATTAAAAAGAATGACCTCTTAAAAGAAAATTTCGGTTTCTATGCTATATATTTGTAGTAAAATATAATTATCAGCTTTTGATCTGTCGTATTTTTATCTGTTGAACAGTCCGGATCATTTTTAAGGAGGCTTTATAGCCATGTTTAACATGCTAAAAGAAGTAAACAAACACTTAGTCATAAGTTGTTCCACATGAGTATATTCACAATAGAATGTAAATAATATTCTAATGGGGCTTCAACTTGGACTTAACAGATGAAGAATTTTAGTACAATTTCCGATGTACCTAAATAGATGAATTAAGTTTACATATCACTGCAGGTTGATATTGACAAGCAAAGTGTTCATTGGAAAGTTCTTTGTATCGGCTTGTACCCTTATATGTTAGTTTATATCGTATTAAGAAGTGGGCTGAACACAGTAAAATAGCTGAGGTTCTTGTTGAAATGGTGCTTGAAAGAAGGATCTTATAAAGCAAGTTGTGATATTACTGTAAGAGTCATGATCAATGTATTTTATTGTCTTTGTATAATTTATCTTAGGCTGATGATGACATAGTTTTGTCGAAACCAGTACAAAAGTTCATAAACGTGTTGATTTAACAGAAATGTAGAAATTTTCACGTAATATATAGTACTGAAAAGGTGGATCTTATCTTTTTATTTCTTTATTGTGAATCTTGATTAAATACGGAACCCGAAGAATGAAATTCTTAACGTTAAATGTAGTACTACCGGGCGAGTTGGCCGTGCGCGTAGAGGCGTGCGGCTGTGAGCTTGCATCCGGGAGATAGTAGGTTCGAATCCCACTATCGGCAGCCCTGAAGATGGTTTTCCGTGGTTTCCCATTTTCACACCAGGCAAATGCTGGGGCTGTACCTTAATTAAGGCCAC